>NW_020664413.1:32118390-32301467 GCF_002925995.2 Terrapene triunguis | reverse complement strand
CCAAAAAAAAAAAAAAAAAAAATTCACCCAGCGCTACTCACATTCTGCAGCAATGAGTTCCACAGTTTAATTACATATTGTGTTTATTTTAATTGTTTTTGAATTTGCCACCTTTCAATTTCATAGAATGTCTACTCATTCTTGTGTTATGAGTCAGTGTGAATACATATTCCCAGACTACCTTTTATATACATTTATCGTGTCCCCTCTTAGTCTCTTTTCTAATGTAAACAATCCTAGTCTTTTTAGTCTCTTTATATGAGAGTTTTTCCATGCCCCTAATCATTCTAACCATCTGTCTCTGAAACCCCTCTAATATTGCAATACTGTACCATTTTTGAGTTAGAGTGACCAGAACAACACATAGTATTCTAGATGAGGATGTATTATTGATTTATATAATAGCATTATCAATTTTTCCATATTATTCTCTATCTCATTCCTTATGCCTGATATCTTTGCTTTTTTTTTTTTTTTTACCACCTCTGCATTTTTTTTACCTCCGTTTCACTGAGCTACCCACAATGACACCCAGGTCTATTTCCTGAATGATAGAGTTAATTTAGAATACAGGAAGGTGTATGACTAGTTCAATTTTCCCCCTCCAATGTGCATTATTTTGCACATATCAACATTGAACTTCATCTGCCATCATGTTACCTATTCACCTAGCTTGGTTAAGTCCCTCTGAAGTGGCTCACAATTTTCTCTAATTCAGTGCAAAAATTTAATAAGAAAACACTTCAGTATATTTCTTTTGTTGGTGAACTAATAATACATTTCACAGAAGAAGTGGGTTTAAAAGAGAGTTAGATTTAAGGGAAATTGATTACTTGGATACACCAGTAAAGGGAAGAATTTCCAGGCATAAGGGACAACATGGAAGAAGGCATAAAAAAGTGTGAGGTACCCCACAAAACAACTAAAAACATACAAACACTGCCCGAAGAGCTTACAGATTCAGATATCATTTGTGCAGCAGACAAAGAAAGAGATTTTAGAAGTGGCTTTTTGGGATACGCTGCAAAGTATATCTTCAGTCTTTTCTCTTCTGCACTACGGCAAATCCTGTATTCTATATTCAATTGTATCTAAATCTTGGCACCCATATTGATTCTAGCATGAGCAGTAATCCTGCTTGGCACAGAGTGCAAGAAGTATTTATATTTAAATATTTATTAGTAAAGACACCATATATTTCAGTGTCTTATAAAACCCAGGCACTCATGCTCACCCTAATAATAAAGAAATAGTGTGATGTTAATGAAAATTTGCATTACTATATTCACTGCCAGAAGAGGACCTAAAAGTACATTACAAACATTAACCAGATAAGCACTGCAACTCCCTTTATAAGTAAAGGAGGGATACAGAGGTGACTTGATTCACTTCTGTGGTGGAACACAGCAACTACCTAAATTGTGTAGTAACACTACTGAGGTCCTGGTCCTGCAGTATCATAGAATCATAGAATATCGGGGTTGGAAGGGACCTCAGGAGGTCATCTAGTCCAACCCCCTGCTCAAAGCAGGACCAATCCCCAACTAAAGCAGTAGCGTCTTCTAGCATGGATCCCTGGAGCTGTGCAGAATCCCACTGATGTCAATGAAACCTCACGCAAGTGTAGAGAGACTATTAATAGATCCTTACGCAATGCAGGAGATTAAGAGAATAATTGAAACTTCAAGAGGAAATCCATTCAGATATCTTCACCAAAACATATTCCTTCAACTCACTGGTGTAAAATGATCCTTATTTATCAGCCAAACACTGATGAATCATACACCATAACTGTGTGATACTGTACAAACTGATATAGACTATCAGAAATAGAACCACCTATGAATTTACTTTACATCGTTCATCACCTGAATGATTGGCATTTATGCTTTACATCATCAATGTAACTATGCTCTTACAATTAATGTTTTAGAGCACAGTTCTGTGACAAGTGGTGGATTGTATGTCACATTGAATAGACAAAGCTCTGCTTATGAGTTCACAATAAGATCCAACCTCGGGGAAAAATAGGGTCAAACCCACATCTTTTCTACCACTTCAGGGTGTGCAAACAAGTTCTGACATACACTAATTTGTCAGCCTGTTTCAAGCCACCTCTGTATAGGTTCAAGCAGTTTTAATCAAAACCTTCACTCATATCAGAGTAAGTAATGGAACTGAAAAATTAACCCATTTTTGGCAAGATTACAAGAATCCTCATTTTGATTCTTAGTGTCTTTTATTGAACCTAAATGTGTCTTGTTATAATAGTGATTTGCTGCCAATATTCTAACAAGTGTTTCTCCTTTTAAACTCGAATAAAGCTATGTCCTATGATTGCATATGCTTGCAGATAGGACAAGTAAGGGCTCTTTTTTTTTACACTATGCAAAAATGCTTTCCCATAACTATAGCCTAGGAAGGAGGAAATGCCACTTGGCAAATAAAGTTATACTAAGTGCAGTTTCTGGAACAGTTTATATTTTGTTCCTGAGAAATATACTGAGTATATATGATAGTATAGTAGAATTGGCATGTGGGGGTGGGAGGGTGAAGACCTGATAGGGGAAAGAGGTGTTGATCCCACAGGAATTTATTTTTAAAATATCTGCCATTTAGGGCAATCTGGTCCATTCAAAGCGCAAACAATTTACTCTTCAACAGTACCTATATCAGCCTCAGGGATGGACGTTATTCCTGATGGGGATAATTTAGAAGTATCCATAGAGGGGGTGAGCAGGCAGAGGAATAATCTTCTGCTTGGTGGCAGAATTTTAACAAGGGTCTCTGGTGAGCCCTTTTCAGCACATCATGGTTTTATTGAAATATTCTTCTCAAAATACTGAACCACTGACAGCTCCTGTAATCTTGCCAAAAATTGAGTAAGGAATAAAAATAAAATGATAACTTGAAATGTGTGAATAATTTTGATTTGATGATAACATCTATTGGAATCAAGGCCATAATTCAAAGCTGACTTGAAACACGTTCACATAATTCAAATTACACTAAATATCTCAAACTTTTTAGGCGTTGCTCTGATATGATGAGAGGAGGCTATGTTACAAGCTCATTTCAAACTTTCCTCTGATCTAACTGAAGATTAAAGACATCTTAGGTCCTACAACCTGAACCAGGGTAGGTCAAAGGACATACTAGGCTAGTGCTAAGTTGACTGGATAAGGTGGGCTGGGTGGTTAAGGTAACAAACTACAAGCAGATGAAATGTGTAAGCACCAAAAGAGAGAGTAGACTTGCTCAGGGTGACTTCAAGATACATAACTAGGGAGTAAAATTTAGCAAAGCAACATTTAGGCTGAATTTCCTGACAGTATGGTCTATTACACTGCGGACTAGAGTCCCCTAAGGGAAACAGTTGAAGCCCCAACTCTAGGCAGGACAAACACTGGCAGGACAAACTAGACAGGACAAAGCACTGAAGATACTATAGGGAGCATTGATACTCTGGTGGTGGGTCAATTTCATACTAGGTCTATTCCACCTCTAATTTCTATTTCAAACCAATGTTTCTTTACAAAATAAACTAGAGGCATTATCTACAGGAAGCTCAGCTGAATTACAGAAGACTTCTCTTGTATTTGCTCTAGCACCTCCCTAATGTTTTAACGAGAACTAGGTTTACCAAAGACACTAGCTGAGTACTGTCCTCCATTTCCAATGTGTTTCCTCCCTGCCACCACTAGTGCAACAGATGTTTGCTTTTATGTGAAGTAGGCTCTATTTTTCCATTGTTTTCATCATACTGCTGTTCCTGCTCCTGAACTCTTGACCGTGGCTGTCACTTAATGACAGCAAGGCTGCCAGTGGAATCGCTGTCCGTAGTGTTAAGTGATCTATAAATCTATGATCAAAGAACTATGGTCAGGAGAAAGTACGTGGCCAAAGTTGAAGGTGGCCAAACCATTTAATCAAGAAGCTGTGAAAATATTGTCTTCCACCAGGTACAAATGAGGCTCAGCACCACTATCATCAAGGAGACACAAAAATTCTCTTTTAGGATGCACTAGGAGAGTGACCTGGCTGAAGGTTTCTGATGTTGCACCGAGTTTCTTAGGTGCATTTTGACACAAATGCTACAGCTTAAAAAAAAATTACCAAAGAATCCAGTAACCAAAAATGCCTGTGTTCTCACTACATGTACCTTTGTTGTGGCCAAAAGAAGGCAACAGCAGAGGTACTGACTGTTTAATATTTGCTTTTATTAGGAACCATAAGAGCAACTCGTTTCCTAGTCACCTGTGAAGCACACACTCTTACAGTCCCTACAGAGGTGCCACTCAAACTCTGAACTGGACTCTGTAGTGAATTGGACAGGAGACAGATCAGTGAATCTTACAAAATGCAGCACTTAATTGGTATCACTACTCTGAATACCTGACTGTAGCATTTTGCATTGGAGCTTTGACAGAGACAGGGTATGTCATGAGATGACTAGTTTATTGTACTGACTGGTTGGAAATGAAGTATTTTGTGACAAAGCACACAGAGTTTTTAGGTATTTTTTAATGTTCGAGGTGAGTTTATTCTCATTCATTCTTTTTGGAGTCCGATGAGTGAAGTGAGAGTGGTCTCCACCCAGAAGCCATAAGTTACCCCTCAGGGCATTTCAGGGTCTTTGCCTATATTTCCTTCTCAACAGGACAAATCCTCACGATAGATAGGGCTGTTGTGTGCCACTCAGGACATTTTTAAAGCAGTTTAGTATTGCCAGAGTGGCCAACTAGGGATTCCCTTAGTGTAGGAGAATCCCTTGATGCATACAGGCTCTAAACATATATCTCCTAGAGCCACAGTGTAGAGGGTATGTCAGGGTGTATCTGGGAGGGTAACGGCACGTTTGGAGCACTCTGTGCTTTGATGATCTCCAACTGATTCAACTTTCCCTTGGGTCTAATTTATACCAGGGAATAAACCAATTCCCAGCAATCCCATGGATTATAGGAAACGCAAAAATGGCATAAAGACACTTTTGCTCCTCTTCCCTTGGGTCCTGCACAGCTCGGCAAGACTGGACACTATGTACAGTCTCCCTTGGCTTGATCTTGCAGCCTGCTCTGAGCACACAAACACATACAAGCTCATACTCAGCATGAAAGCATGATTAAAAACTCTTGTTCTGAAATTATGTGTTTCCATAACTCCACAGGCTTCAGTACAGAGTGAGCTTCATTTAGTTTTTAGTGGATTTGGGTATAATATTAGAGTTTAAGTACATGCCATCTTCTACCTGCATAAGGAGGTGATTTCAGGGTGGTAAAGAAGATCAAGCCTAACGGGTGAACAACAATTAGCATGTGAACTGAAATTCCAGGAGCCTGAAGGAGTTTGTTTGCAAGAATCTGAAAAAAGATTGTTTTGTTCTGAAATAGCTAGAGGCCAGACTGGTAAGAGTATCAGGAAAAAAGAGGGAAGGGTAAATGAGGTAATGAGGGACCTATTCTGCCATCAGTTGCTGAACACATACAGCTATTTTCCATTAAATTTAAATCAGAGATCCTTAAAATTGGCTGTCTAGTTTTTCCCTCTTTCACATATATGTTGATTTTAGTTTTGTTCTGCTACTAAACAGATCATAGATAATGCAAATGGGCGAGGAACAAAGAGTTGTATCTAGGCTCAATGAACAAGTTACTCCTATTTTCTTTTCCTAAGTATACAATATTTATTACATTATATGCATGAAGCCAGATTAATTGCAATGTTTCAGCTGAAATGTTGGTCCCACCGAAGTTAGTAAATCTGATTAATGCTCCTGTAGCAACTTAAACTCAGTCCCCTTGCATTACAAGAGGGCCTCTCAATTCATGAAGGCACAGTTTATGCAGTACTACAAAATGCATTGAAGGGTACAGAAATACGTACAGTTTGACTGTACATCAAGAGCACACCAATGTTACATTAGAAGTCATACACGTCAAGGGACAGAGTTAAGATTTTTGTCAGGAAATTATCCCGTAGAACCTGGTAGATGAGTATTTGCCCATCTATTCCCTTTCATACTTTTCTCATTTAAGGCCTCAAGAATGCTCCCAAATGTCAAATCCATCTGCAATTCCCTCATCAAGCATCCCATCCTGACCATGGTTGCAGTTACAGAACCCTTGATACATCCTATGTCTAACAAGCACCTGGTTCTAACATCTATCTGACAAACATAGTCCTGTCCACCCTCAGGTGCTGAGTACGCCTCTCTTTCACATCTTGTCCAGAGCCAAGACCATCTCTTTGTCCCTCCCTCCCCGCTATCAAAATCCTGTCATACTCCCCTCTCAACTGTAAATCATTCCATCATCATCCATCCCCAAGTGCCCATCTCCCAACAAAAGACAAGCACCCAGTGCTGGCCTGCCATCTCTCAGAATGCATGTAAGGCCTCAGTCCAGCAAAGCACTTAAGCATGTGCTTAACTTCAAGCATGTGAGTAGTGTCACAGACTTCATTAAAACTGTTCACATAATTAACCACAAACAAGTATGGCCAAGAACCTTCAGTGCTGATTCTGGGTCCATGCAAATCATGTAGCTTCTGGCTGTACGTGTCACATATCATATGACCAGAGAGGCTGCCATAGGCATCACCTGAGAGCTACTGTCAGGGCCTGCACTGCCTGCTTCCAGTAACTCCTATAGCAATAGCAGCTGCATCCACCTTCCCTAGCCATACAGAGGAGTCAAGACAGATCTTGCTGCCCTGTGTAGAAACTGCACAAAACGGATATTACTCCATCTCCAGGAGCACCAGAAGGGGAAACAGGCAGAGCTCAGGAGATTGGGCAGATGCAATGGGTGCAGAGAAGGAGGCACAAAGGATATGAGTAGGGGGCAGTGTGCATGTTTGAGGGTTTTGACTGAGTCCTAGGGAGGTGCGAGATGAGGCAGTGTTTTAATGTGTAGTAGAGGTTGGTGTTTGAGGGTTAGAGTACATGTGGAAAGCACGTACTGGTTGGGAATTTTTCAATGAAATATTTCTCGGCTGAAAAATGCTGATTTGTCTAAGCAGAACTAAACAGGAGCCATAAAAATTTTTAGGAAAAAAAGTTTTGATATGGTAGAAATGTCCTGTGTCAATATTGTCGAACCAGAAAGTTTTGCTTCATAGAGTTGAAATGACTTAGGGCTGGTCTACACTGCCGCGCTAGTTCGGCGGCTGGGGATCGAAGTTCCGAGTTCGATTTATCGCGTCTGGTCTGGACGCGATAAATCGAACCAGGAAGTGATCCCCGTCGACTGCGGTACTCCAGCTCAACGAGAGGAGTACCGCGGAGTCGACGGGGAGCCTGCCTGCTGCGTGTGGACCGCGTCTGAACCGCGGTAAGTTCGAAGTAAGGTATGTCGAATTCAGCTACGTTATTCACGTAGCTGAATTTGCGTACCTTACTTCGACTTGGGAGGTAAGTGTAGACCAAGCCCTAGTTACACTAAAAAAGATTTTAAAGAGAAAAAAAGGTTGAAATCAAAACCAAATGTTTTGATTGACCAAAACCAAAAAGTCTCAGGTTATCTTTTTCCGAAAAAATTTGAGATGGGAAACATTTTCAAAATTTTGAAAGTTTTTGCAGGTTAGGAAAACAGTTTGCTGCCCTGCCCTCCATGAGACATCAGTGGGAAGGTGAGTGATAGAGTGGAGGAGTAGTTATTGGCTTCTTTCTTTTCCAAGAAAAGTAGTGTCCCATAGGCCTCTCTCAAACTTCCTCAGCAAATTGGTAGAACCAGCTCTGAGACCCTGTCTCCACAATCACAGCAGTCCTAGCTTTCAAAATATGTCATTGTTCTCTCTCTCTCTCTCTCTCTCTCTCTCTGAGTTTACTGTTTTGTTGATCTTAGACATAGGAGCTAAGGTTTTAGTGCCGAACTAGAAGGGATATTTAGTCATGCTTCTCTAAGGCTAAAATAGAACTACTAGCATATGGAAATGTTACATACCTGGGTTTACTTTACTTTACATATCTAATGAAATGAACAATTTACATCTACTCCTTTCATTAAGCATGTAAGTAAAGTGATTTGGGACAAAACAAGGGGTTCATTTTAAGGCTATTAACTTTGACAGTTCTAGATGACAGACTATAAAACTCTATAATCTCTAACCATTTTTGTTATCTGTCTATGGACCCCTTCTGTTTCAGCTGTATGTTTTTTTGAGATTTGGTGATCAATATTGCAGGATGTTGTCCATTTGCTTTCCTTTTACAAATGATCAAATATTACCAGCACTTCATTCCGAATTATGCCATAATGACAGTACCACGGGATCAGTTATTCCCTCTGACACCTCCTGAGAACAGGCAAGAGTGTCTTTGGAAATAGTCACGGAACTGAAAACGTCACTCATATTCCCACCAGTGCTTATTAATTTTTCCTGTGGATACTCAGAGATTGTGGTAACTTGAGATGTGTCAGAACTGACCACAGGGACTATTTTCTTTGAAACTTAGGACAGAACAGACATGCTATTTGCATCCCAAGTTTGACCCCTACATTGCATAATGAGAAGCAATAGCGTGTTTATTGGCTTCTGAGAATGAGACATGGATCTCGTTTCCACCTGCTCATATTTGGATCACCCATGTTTAACAGCTCATCTGGCTGCTTCAAGCTTTGGCTACGGGCCAGCTCACAATGATAGCTGGGCACAACTATGTTATAATTTCAAATGACAATTTGTGACAAGCTGCTAGCAGTGTGATAGTCCTCCTTCCATGGTCCATGCCTACAGATTACTGTAAACACTATGAGACCAGGCTCAGTTCTGCTCTGAGTTATACCTGTGCAACTACACTGACTTCAACAGGGTTTTATTGGTATAACTGACAGCAGAATTTGTCCCATTGTCTTCAGCTAAATAAGACAGAAAGAGATAGAGGATAATATAATAGAAAGAGCTAAAGAGTTTCAGTGAGACTCATTGCGCAATCAGTGGAAAGCCTTCTCTATCTGAGGTGGCCTCATTATGACCAATGCCTTAGACAAACCATTCTTTGAAATATTTCTACCTTGACTTATTATCAGACTAAATGATCACTGGTCTTGCCTATCATTTCTACTTAGTTTTATCAGTATTATTAATCACATAGTGCCAACAGTGTGCTTATCCCTTTACATACAAGTAGGGTGACAAGGTCCCTGGCTTGAAGAGTTTATAATCCAGATCAGAAATTCTCAGATATTTTTGTAGTGCGGACCACATCTTAATAAAGATATTGTGTTTGGAACCACCTCCACTCCCATTCACAATCACATAACTTATCTGTAGTAACTACAGGGATTATTTACATGGAAAAGTAATATTAGTAAAGTAGTGCTGTATTATTATCATGACTACCATTTTTAACACTGATAACAAGAGTAGACTACCCCATGGGACCAGCCACCTCTACACAGGCTATGAGCAGTCTCTCCAGGGACCACTGTTTCGAAACCACTGATTTAGAGAATCTTACTGTGATGGGTTCGGTCACAGAGATCTCCTTGGAACTGTCACCTGATGTGCTGAAATTACCTCTGAGCCCATTTTCCCTGCCAGACTTTGCAGAACCCTGGGACTTGCAGAACCCTGCCTTGTTGAGCCAGACATGCTAGCCTCCTGCAACCCAGACCCAGGATCTGGTCCATGCCCCCAAAGCTGCAGACTTAACTGAAAACAGCTCAGCACCCAGACACCCAGTTCCCAATGGGATCCAAACCCCAAATAAATCTGTTTTACTCTGTATAAAGCTTATACAGGGTACATTCATAAATTGTCTGCCCTCTATAACACTGATAGAGAGCTATGCACAGCTGTTTGCTCCCCCAGGTATTAATCACTTACTCTGGGTTCACTAATAAACAAAAGTGATTTTATTAAGTATAAAAAGTAGGATTTAAGTGATTTCAAGTAATAACAGACAAAACAAAGTACGTCACCAAGCAAAATAAAGCAAAAACACGCAAGTCTAAGCCTAATACATTAAGAAACTGATTACAGGTAATACCTCACCCTCAGAGATGTTCCAATAAGCTTCTTTTACAGACTAGACTCCTTCCTAGTCTGGGCCCAATCTTTTCCCCTGCTACAGTCCTTGTTAGGTCCAGCAGACATCTCAGGTGGTAAGCAGGGGTTTTCTCATGACTGGCAGCCCCTTTTGTCCTGCTCCACCCCTTTTATAGCTTTGGCACAAGGTGGGAAACTTTTGTCTCTCTGGGTCCCCATCCCTCCTTCTAAATGGAAAAGTACCAGATTTAAGATGGATTCCAGTATCATGTGACATGGTCACATGTCCTGTGAGACCCCAGCCTCCATTCTTTCTGGGCTGGCCCACAGGTATACAGGAAGGTTTGCAAGTAAACAGAGCCATATACAGTTCATTGATTCTGAAGCACCCTTAATGGCTTTTACATAATATGTTTACATCAGTAATACAAGTTTATATCTTATTCTCCTAACTCCAGACATAGAAATAATACATGCAAACAAATAAGATGAACACACTCAGTAGATTATTAGCTTTGTAATGATACCTTACAAGAGACCTTTTGAATAAAGCATATTCCAGTTACATCATATTTACATTCATAAGCATATTTTCATAAAGCATATGGAGTGCAATGTCACACTTACACTCTTTGAATCTTCTACTATGTAAATAGTGGACCTCAATTTATTTATTCTTATACATGTAAGGTATGTTTAAAACAGAGAGAGATGAAGCATATCAAAATAGCAGTATGCCATTTGGAGGCCAGGGGCGGAATGCATTAATAGAATTTTAAAAGGAGAACACAGAAGTTATGGGGTTTATCTTATAGGGAGGTCATATTATGCACCATTGTACATTATCAGACATGTAAGCACATTATAATAGAATAATAGCCAGTATCCTAGATTGCTGGCAAGGAACTATTTACATGTTGAGAATTTGAAACTAAAAGCCATTTTCAGCAGCAAAAAGCTAAAAAGATGAACTCTTTTTTGAACCTTTAAAAACTTATGATGCAAGCTAACAAAATAGAGCAGGAAAATAGCACATTGATCTTCAATTAAGGGATAAAGAAAATGTGCTCACAGCAAAACTTGAGGAGTATATAGTGTACGCAACTTATGAGAAAATTTCTTGAACAGGAAAGGCAATGCTCTGATGTGGCATAAGCATTTTTCTCAAACTCTTGTTTCTAAAATAAATTAGTAGCAGAACTGTTGTACACTGCCAGTACAGACAATTTGTTCATCAAAATTTGTTTCAATATATGATATAGCTCAAAGAACACTTTGTATTTGAAACACCTGTGATTACATGATGCTTAAGATTCAGAAGGCCATACAGTTATCCCTGAGATATTGATCCTTGGTGCCATCTTGTGTTGATACTGTATGCTTCTCAGTGTTTAAAGAGGCTGATTTTCATAGTGCTATGCTGTTCTACATCTGCCTCTGTGTGCCTCTGAGAAAAACACAGCTCCATCTGTTCAATACCCAAGAATGACTAATTTTTTTAAAAATAGACCTCTGCCACCACTGCCCTAGCAGCTTGATTGTGAAAAATCAGTGATTTTCAAAGATTTTTTTTTTTTTAGTAAAAAGGCCTGTTGTGTGAAAAGTGCTTTTTACTAAACTGGGAGGGAGAGGTAACGCTATTGCATTTATAGAAATACATCCCATGAGTTACTGACCAGTTGGCATTGCTGTATGTCTTTTTAAGTTCTGTAAAAAAAATAAAAAAAATATGAGCATGCCAATGTTTACTTTATAACACAGGCTATCTTAGAAACAGATATAGTTTCTGTATAGAAAATATACAGCAGACAAAAAGGAGACACACAAAATGGATGCCCACATTTTCAAACTTCAGTGCCTAAAGTGAGTGAAAGTGTCCTAAAGTGTCTTACTTTTCAAAGGTGGTGAGCACCTGCAACTCCTTATGAAGTAAATGAGTGTTGAGAGTTTGAGTTTAAAAATCAAGACATTTATTTCAGTGTTAGGGATTTAGGTAACTAACTTACGGCACCCAGGTTTGAAAAAGGTAGCGTGTCTTTAAAAAGGTGATTTTTTTGTGATCAATTTAGGGAAGAGCAACCAAGGAGGGTAAAACAAGAACTTATCTGGATCTTTGCTGTGTACTCAAACTGATTTTACTGTACGTAGAGCTGTTCTGAAGCATGAAAGAGTTGGGTGACATTTTATTTGTATGTGCTTTTAATATCTGTACACTTCCTACTTTTAACTAGGCTGGAAAGCAGAAATACTGTAGTGCAAGCTGAGCTATTCTTGTGGTACTTCAATATGACCCAGGCCAAGAAGTACTAAAGATCTCACAAGAAAACCAAATCTTTTGAAATTACCAGGATGAATTCTCACTCAAATAGGATGAGATAAATTTATCAAAACTTCTGAACCAAGCCTTCAAATCTTTTGACATTCACCCATAACGTACAGTAGCTTCTATAACATTTGCTACATTTACTCCCTGTGAGCATGCTTCACTTCCCTCATTGAACCAGTTATTAATCCTTATTTTTCCCTTTCTGAGCACGTAGCTGTGGCCCACCTCTAGCTTTGTTAAGTTGCGTTACTTTTTAATCACATCTGCTGCTCATGAAAGGTGCTAGATTGATAACACAGGAAACTGAAGTCTTTATCCAGAGGATGAGAGTAGCAGACATGGCACAGCACAAATTTCTTTATACTCCCCTGTCTGTATTTAGATTAACACAAAACACAACCAAGCACTAATCTAGGTGCCTTTGCCATATAGTAAAACAATAGCCACATACACCTCTACCCCGATATAACGTGACCCGATATAACACGAATTCGGATATAACACGGTAAAGCAGTGCTCCGAGGGGGGGGGGCTGCGCACTCCGGTGGATCAAAGCGAGTTTGATATAACACGGTTTCACCTATAACGTGGTAAGATTTTTTGGCTCCCAAGGACAGCGTTATATCGAGGCAGAGGTGTACTACAGTCAAAAACAAACCTAGTAGCTTCCTCAAAGCTAACAAGTGGAAAAAACATCAACACTCCAGGCATTGATCCCATCCATCAGTGCATAAATCCCAGGCCTCAGCACACCTCTCTCTCCCCAAAAGCCTAGGAAGAGATATGGGCTTTGTAGCCTTATCTACTGCCTATATGCTTTTACCTCTGACCTGTAGGGACCAATCTTAAGAGTGAGAATGTAGTTCAACCTTCATGTACATTTGATCCTTGGACTTTCTGCTGTGTATCAACTAGCCCTAATTACGGTGTCTGAGGTAGACGACATTCTACTCTTAAGTAAACAGAATCCATCCAACTTTTACATGTGATACCAACTATTTTCTATCAGTACAGACCTAGCAAGCTTCAGACCATTGATCTAGAAGAGAAGCACTTCGATCTCTTTTAATTATTCTCTCTCTCTGACACACACACACTCCACCAACACCTTGGATTGAATGTAAAAATGCAATCACATTGTCACATGCTGTTATAAGCATGCATTTGTGGCTTGTATATCCCTGCGGCCTGATTCTCTACTGTCTTGCACCTACCCTAGGGATAAATCACTGCCAAGTCTGAATGGCAGAATTTTACACCCACTTTGTCAAGGTGTTCATGATTACAAAAAGGGCAAGGCGGAAGAGAACCAGAGCCAAGGTTTTTTCTCTCTCACTCTCATTCAGTTACCTGATTCACCTCAATGGAATTGGTCTGGTCTTATGAAAAAGGTCTAACAGTGTAATCTGCTGACAGTTAGTAAGTGGTACTTATGTAACCAAATCTCCGCTTTAGCCATGAGGTAGATAGGTACCCACTGATTTTGAGCTATTCTAATAATTTTGGACCATCACTATTAAGATTAAGAGTCATCAGTCCACCTGGAGCTGCATTTCTTATAATAAGACATATACATGGCTCAGCTACATTAATGCATCTGTTAGTCACAAAGTGTTACATGCAAGATGTTGTCAGAAAAATCTGACACTCATACTGTAATGAAATATGTTATATACTGAAATGCACATTCAATGCCTTCATTCTTCTGATGATGCATCTCATTGAGCCTGATTCAAAGCCAAATGGAAATATTTGTATAGTTTCAGAGGGCTTTGCATCAGGCCCTTAAACTGTCAAACAATAATTAACCTATCTTTCTAATAGGGAAGATTGTTAAGCTTTGTGTATGGGCAGCTCTCTTGCCTTGTATCTAACCCCGTGCGCTTTTCCTTTATCCAAGCTAACAAAACTTGCATTTGGATTTTGTGAATAATATTAATTAGCATTTCACATGCTAAAGATGAATTTGAAAGTACACTTAATTATAATCAATTACAAGATTTTATCCAATAAGTGTTTGCATGCTTTTTATTCATCTTTCATGCATGGCAAACAAAATGCTAGAAGTCTGTGCATTATTATTTTAAAATACCCACCATCTCTTAAATGCCTTTACAGAATACACCATTCCTCTGATTTCAAATACTTCATTTCTCATGGAACACTCGAATAAGGACCTAGCTGGCCAGTAAGGTGAGTTCTTCACTATAAGCCGGCTATGTCTAATTATAAAAGATGAAGGCTTTGAAAATTTACATAATTGCTAGCTCTGGTAGGGGTCGGTAACATATTTGCATTAGCTACTTATGCTTCATACCAACACTTTTAAGCACCACTTATCAAAAATAAGTCTACCAAGTCAGAGGTGCTTAGGTGTCTAAATATTGTAACCTGTTAAATATAGGTAGTACCTCCTATTTATATCACTAAGAGGTACACAGGCTTTAAAAAAATAAAGGTGTTTGCTTTGCTTTGTTTGGCACTTAGATACGAAGGTGATAGGTACTTCAGAAAGATCACAGATAGGATTTAAAATGTTCTATTCCTTTAAAATAAATTTGTTTTAGCTACCAAAAATGTTTTGGTAATGTTCAATTTAATTCACACCTTAGGATATTCTTCAGTTTACTGCTATGTCTCAATCATTAATCTTTCATTCTAGATACAGGAATTGATGTAATTTTGTTCCTTAACAATTTGCAGGACATTAGCAGCTACCTATTCTTCTGGTCCAATCATAACTCTATAATACTGAACTATCCACTGCATTTGTCCAACATTAATTTCCCCCTTTTCGTATAGTAGGAAAATTCCACTGGACTTACAGCTACATGGCGTACAGACTATACAACACAAAACAATAAAGCAGCACGTACATTTCAAATTCTCTGTGCTTAAAAAAAGAGCAAGATTATGTTACAAACACATCTCTTTCTTATTACGCTCAACGTCAGCAAGCACTCTTTGGGAATCCTGACACTGAATGTTTCTTTTCTCTCATTTTTATTGTATATAGTGATTTGATGGTTTTTGAACTCTGGATCAATTTGGTGACACCGTGGCTGATCTTATTTATCTCTGCTTTGCTTGGCCTATCTTTCGTTCTGAGGCTCCAGTCTCCCATTTTCCTCCAACGGTTCATTAGACTTGATCTCTTTTAGCCTTTTTACTCCCTCTCCTTTCCCCCTCCCCCCACATTGGACTCCAGGTTGCTTTATTCCATAGGTTCCCCTATAGGTTAAGCCTAAATTCTTATCCCCTCTTCTCTAACTCACAGTCAGTATTTGATTCTGTGTTTTTTTTTAACCCTCTCTATAAATAACTAGGCCTGGGTACAGCCCTAACAAGTATTAAATTTTTTAAAGATTGAAGTCCCCCATGAGAACCAGAGACTGTGATCTGGAAACTTCTGTTAGTTGTTCAAAGAAAGGCTCATCTACCTCATCCTCCTGGTCTGGTGGTCTATAGCAGACGCCCACCATGACATCACCCCTCTTGTTCTCGCCTCTAAACTTAAACCAAAGACTCTCAACAGGCTTTTCTCCAGATTCATACTGGAGCTCTGAGCAATTATACTGCTCTCCGACATACAGTGCAACTCCTCCACCTTTTCTCCCCCATCTGTTCTTCCTGAACAGTTCATACCCATCCATGACAGTACTCCACTCACGTGAGTTATCCCACCAAGTCTCTGTTATTCCAATCACATCGTAGTTCCTTGACTGTGCCAGGACTTCCAATTCTTCCTGCTTGTTTCCCAGGCTTCCTGCGTTCGTGTACAGGCACCTAAGATAACTAGCCGATTGCCCTACTTTCTCAGTGTTTCACCCTCCCCTGTTTCACCCTCCTCCTTGTGTTTCCTCCTGGTATCCCACTTCCCCACTTACCTCAGGGCTTAGGTCTCCATCTCCCTGTGAACCTAGTTTAGAGCCCTGCTCACTAGATTAGCAAGCCTGCCTGCGAAGATGCTCTTCCCTCTCTTGGTTAGCAATCCTTCTTCCTGGAACAACATCCCATGGTCAAAGAATCCAAAGCTCTCTCTCCGACACCACCTGCATAACCATGCATTTATTTCTACAATTTGATGGTCTCTACCTGGGCCTTTTCCTTCAACAGGGAGGATGGACAACAATATGACTTGTGCCTCAAACTCCTTTATCCTTCTTCCCAGAGCCACATAGTCTGCAGTGACCCACTCACAGTCATTCTTGGCAGTATCATTGGTGCCCACATGGAGAAGTAGGAAGGGATAGTGGTCCGAGGGTTTGATCAGTCTCGGCAGACACTCCATCACATCCTGAATTCTAGCTCCAGGCAAGCAGCACACTTCTCAAGTTTCCCGGTCTGGACGGCAGATGGATGACTCCGTCCCCCTTAAGAGGGAGTTCCCGACCACCACCACCCATCTCCTCCTCTTGGGAGTGGTGGGCATGGAACTCCCATCCCTAGAACAATGCAACCCATGCCTTTCGGTCGATGGGGTCTCCTTCTGATCCCTTCTCTCAGATGACTCTTCCAAACCATTCTCTGCCATAGTACCTGTGCAGAGAGCCTGAAAATGGTTTCTTACCTTTATCTGCACTGGGGGTACATGGATTCTCCTCTTTCTTCTTCTGGAGGTCACATGCTGCCAATTTTCTTCTTCTTAGAGCAATAGATTTGTTTTACGCAATAAGGAAAAACTGTTGTAAACACTTTCGTTAAGTTATAAGGAAGACTAATAGTAATTAAATATGTTCAATGCACTGTTTTATTTGTGCTTCTTTCTGCTCAGTCCATATTACTGCTTGTTTCTCTTCTGCTGTTTTAATATTGGGATGATTCCTGCACTCAGTTCTCAGGCAAATCTCTCACTGACTTTAATGGAACTTTTGCCTGAAGTGTGAAATGTTTTGCAAAGCTCTAATCACAAAGTGTTTCAAAGGAGCAACTTGCCCGCCTTACAGGTCTCCTCATGTTCAATACGTCTGTTAATGATAACTGCTCAGTCTCCAGTTAATTTCACTTGTCAAGTAGATCATGAGCTACTTAGCACAATTTTGGAGAAAATGAGACCCTGGAACAAATTCACCCCTGGTGTAAGTGGGCAACACTCTTCAGTGGAGTTTATGTCATTGGCGACTTTGGCCCTCAGTTTTGGGTCTTTCTGAATCTAAGATGTTTGCAGTGTTGTTGTAGCCTTGTTGGTCCTGAAGAACTCTGTGTAAACTCAAAAGCTTGTCTCTTTCATCAACAGAAGTTGGTCCAAGAAAAGATATTACCTCACCTGCCTTGTCTCTCTGAATCTAAGCTGGATATTTTGAGTTAACACAACAACAGTTGCAAAAAGAATAGTAGCATCATACAGAAAAGCCCCAAATCTAATCTACATACAGAAATATGGCACAGAATAAATAGAAACACAGTAGGGGAACAATGAAAATACTAGTTACTAGGGTAACCAGAATGGACACATCTGGATAATTGTTAACTTTACCATGGCTAACTGGTTTTGAAACTATAGCTGATGCTAACAGGACTTAAAATGGAGATCTCTTACTGTGCCCCATGAGGATCACACAATACATACACCTTGGTGTGATGAGTTTTTAGTCACTGGGCATATTTTAGGCAGGGCCGGCTCCAGGCACCAGCTGAGCAAGAGGTGCTTGGGGTGGCCAAGGGGAAGGGGCGGCACGTCGGGCTCTCGGAGGGAAGGACCTGCTGCCGAATTGCCGCCGAAGAAGAAAGCGGCGCGGTGGAGCTGTCGCTGATCGCGGCTTTTTTTTTTTTCCCCCCGCCGCTTGGGGCGGCAAAAACCCTGGAGCCGGCCTGATTTTAGGTGCCCACAGTCCAAAAGCAACATGATGTCTATCAAGTTAAGTGCATCCATAAGACTTTGCAGGTTCAGGGCCTGAATTGCCTTTCACTCCCTTGTTAGTATTAGGATGCAGATCATTACAAAGTCAAAAACATTTACAGAGCAGTATCACATTATATCACCTCCTAGGGAGTTTCCTTACATTAACATCTTCAAAACTCAGCTCTGTTAAAAAAAAAAATAAGGGGGGGATTTATAAAAAGATATTTCTTTGAAGTATCTAGGTTCTTCCCAAGATGTGGCAGCTTCAAAGGAGTTCCCAGCAGAGTGATAGAAGTTCTAGTTTAAACTAAAGGTAAATTGAAAGATCCTAAGTACTTGGCCCGCCCATGGAGGACTCAAATTGGCTGGTTTGGTAGAACTGTCACACAAATATGCTGCTTCTCTCCTCCCTCCCCCAGAATAAGAGCCTGGTTATGCATTGCTTGTGCAATTTTCAGTGGGAGTTTTGCATACACAAGGATTTGGTGTAATTTTTTTAAAAGGTAGAAACTGCCTGCTATGCGAAAGCCTCAAAAGGAACTTCCTTATATTTAAGGTGTGTAATTTTTTTTTTTTTTAGATATTTACATGTTAACATTTCTGTTACTCATTTTAGTAGAACTCTGGCTATGAGAGCTCCCCCGCCAGTAGCAGGGTTGCTACACAGGACATTATCTAGCATTGTCCAGTCTAGTTTTACAAGTCTTAGGAGCTGGAGCTTGCCATAGTTCAGTAGCTCTCACTTTTGGGGATTTCCCCCCCGAATATTTAGCCTATAGTACCTTTTTTTTCCTCCACTTCATAAGATTACTGTAAATGAAAGCCCTTTTATGATCCTCAACAACCCATATTTATTTTTATTTTTATATTGATATTTATTTTAACTGAAGTTTCATCTTGAAATTTTCAGCTGTGTACAGAATGTGGCGTTTATAATGGAGATACTGACATATCTGTATCTATACTTTGGCTATATCCACGGGGAATTAGGGAGGCCAGTGGTGAAAACCAGAGATTGAGCATCAGGATAACTGGATTCCTTTTCTGGATCTGCCATTGACTCACTATGTGACATTGGGCATGCCGATAAAGCCTGTATTGCAGTTTAAGCCACAGCTCTCAGCAAGGGGGTAAGGAGAGACTCTACCTTAGCCCTGGGTGAAATTTTGTATCCATTGAAGTCAATGGCAAAACTCCTATTGACTTCAGTGAAGCCAAAATATCATCCATTGTGCTTAGGCAGTCGTTACTGCTACACCCTTTAAAAGGATGCCAGGTGTCCACTGGTTGAACTTAGCCCCCATACAGGTTTTTAGCACTGCCACCATCAAGGATAAAGACTGTGGCTGCTTCTCATGTGTGAGGTAAAAGGGTAAAGTTTAATCTAGCATTCACCCCTTTCTATGCCTCAGACTGCAAATCTGTAAAATGGGAATAATAATTCGTCTCTACCTCACAGGAATGCTGTGAGCTTTATTTAGTGTTTGTGCAAAGTACTGGGGGAGGGAGAAAGAGAGCATGTATTGGAAATTAACTAGTTTAAGGATAATTAATACATTATTTTCTGACTGATAACATGTTGTTGAAGAAAGTGCATGGTGCAGAAGCTTTGTCAGATCCTCAGCTGAAAAACACTAAAGAATTGCAAAGTACTAGTCTTACTGAGATGCGGATTAATACTGTAATACTGTCACTCCAGCTTGTTACTCTTCTCAAGTAGTGATTAGATTAAATTTGTTTTCTATTCAAAACTCATTTTCAGAATTGGAAAATGTACATTAACAACAAATATTCTTTTTCAAGGCTAGTACTTTCTGGGCCTGATTCCCTTCTCACTTACAGTTTTACGCCAATGTAACTCCAGTGACTGCAGCAGTCGTCCCTGATTTCCACCAGTGTAACAGAGAGGAGAATCAGGCCTTATATATTTCTATTCCATCTGAAAGAACATTTTCCGATGTTAGTTTCCAGTGGTACTGGTCTTTCCGGTACAAACATACGGTACAAAATTCTGAAATGCATGAAATGTTCAAAAATCATGTAATTTTACCTGTTATATTGTTCTGTTTGTGTAAGTAAAGTTGCAGGTATTTAAAATTTGTGTTAGGGAATAGGGCTCTTTATTTCTGTTATTTAGAAACCAATCGGCTTTAAGGGTATATTATTGCATGTGAATGGTAAGCTGTAGTTCATGACCTAGATCTAATGGTTACTTTATCAGTTGCAATGGACAATTAAGTCTCTGAGTAGTGAAACTGACATTGAAGAGCAGATTTTGCCTCCAAGCAGCTTTCAGGATTTAGATTTCACTATATCATGTTCAGAAAGGTCAGAGCTCCGGCCAGATGACCAGTATAGAAGTGCAGATGGCACTGTATGTCACCTGACTGCTATGGGCCTCCACAACCTGCTGCAGGGGGCTGGAGTTCACAGAAAGGTTACAGACATATACAACTGCAGTGCATTACGGGTTTGTGAGCAACATGGTACTCCTTTTACTGAGCTGCATGGAATACAAGAAATGTATACAGTAACCAAAGCCAGAGGTGCAATGACAGATTACAGTCACAGACACAGCAGGGATGTCGCTCAGAGAGCTTCAAATCCTTACTTCTACCCAATATATAAATACATGGTTAATAGGTATACTCTTCACCACCCCTAGTTACATAATCTTCCCTTTTCCTTCCCTCCCCCGCAAAATATTAGGGACTCAATTTTTAAAATGATTAGCAAATATATGTGCAAAATACATGTCTATTTGGGCAGGTGACATGATATTTGTCTATGCAAAACAGATAATTGCATGCAAGTGACCAGCACTGGTCATTTCATTTGTATAATTCCCTGCCACAGTCAGACTTTTTTGGCCTGCTGCCTCTCTATACAGTTGGCCCTCTTTCTGTGCCATGACCCAATTTGCATGCTCAATTATGGTATATGCACACACACTTTAGGTACACATTTTGCAAGTGAAATCATGCATCTAATCATTAAAAAACAAAACAAAACAGATGTGCTATGGCCCTATTTTGAAATTTCTACAAAATAGCACAGAATAGTTTGCCTCATTCTAAAAATTGATTCAAAGGAGATCCAGCCAAAGTCTGAAAGCTACCTCAGCTAGTTTTGTGGCAATTTTTAAGGAGAGTTTAAAAAGAAGAGATATTATTTGAGGGCTTCTGCAAGATGACCCATCACAAGTCTCACTGCCTGATTCAGACTGGCTATAATTTCACGTTAGGAGTCTGGGGAAACCAATTTTCATTTTAAAAAACCATAATCCTGGCCAGAGTTGGATTAGAAATGTCTATCTTTCAAAAGCGCTGGACAGGTGAAAGATTATTCTTGGCTGATTACTCTGCACTCATCAAAAACAGTTGGTTCACAGTCTCAGAGCCCCCCTTCCCCAAAATAATGAGATTGGCTTAAAAATTAGGTGATTTAAAAAAAATAACTTTTGGGTCTTTTTCTTTGCTCTCTGGGTTCTGAGCCTTTAGGGCATATTTTGGTCACATTTTCAAGATTTTCTCTCCAAGCACAAGGACTACAAACTTCGAGATTCTCACTCAATCGCTTATATCCAGGACCTGTGGCTCTAAGTAAAAGACCAAATATCAAGAGACTCATGATAATTCATGAGAGTTTAGAACACTGCCTGTCAATCCCTAGCCTCTAGGGAAGACACACACTGGCAGGTCAAAATGAGCGCTTTCAGGACCAGTAAGCTTTTGTAAACCATGGTCCCAAATCAATGCTTACAAATAAAAAGGTCATGCCCCTTAGTTCCCACACAGCCCATCTGAACTCACTCACCAACACTCACCTGTCCTCCACACCACCTACAATGGTCCCCAGCTGCACGAAGGATCAACACTGATGGGGACTGTCCCCTGCCCAGCAGCAGGTGTCCTGTGCTTTGGTGAAGAGGGACAGTGTCTGACTGTGCTGGTCAGGAAAAAGATAGTTGTCTGTCTATAATGAAAGATATATCCATTGTAGCTAGTGTTTGTAGCATAGTATCCTGAACTGTAACTCAGCCAGTCCTTCCAACTCTCCCCACCTCAAAACCAATTGTTTTTGATGAGTGCAGAGTAATCAGCCAAGCATAACTGCCCATCGTTCACTTGTCCAGGCAGCTAAGATTTTTCACCAGATATCCCAAGTCTCACCCTCTCTCTATCAGCAGTCCCAGTCCCCCACAGCATCCACAATTCCCATCCCCTGCCATTTTCCACTTCTCCACAGTACCCTCCATTCCCTATTTTCACATGTCCTTTTTCTCTCCTAGCAAGCCCAGATCCCTCCTTTGTTCTAGCCATAGCGTCCCTCACATCCCAGCTCCACGAGTAGCTCTTTTCTTGCCCTCTTTAACCACAGCCAACCTCTCTCTCCTCCAAGAACCCCAGGACTGTATTCTGATCCCAGTCCTAACACCATCTCTCTTTATGGTCTTTGGACCAGACCACTCTGCCTATAATTATCATCGCTACATAGGTTATTTCATTAATAAAAATACACCACTATTTCCCCCTTTCTCTCAATACTTCACAGTAGCGTTGTTTCCCAGAGTTGTTCCAAGGCTGTTTTTACTCCCGGAGAAGAAATGTTATAAATACATTTTATAACTTTTATAAATAAATTCCCACCCTGAAGCTTATGGAACACTATATAAACAAAAACTGGGTAAATCTTACTCTTCAGTACAAACCATGTTATACTTTGTAAAATCACTCTCTGACTGCACATGATGTACTGCAGCAACAAACACTCAGATTTGGGAAGAGGCTCACACTACAGGCCTTCAGTGAGCACTGTTGGACAATGATTTGATGGTCAGAAACTAATATTGGATTGTCCAGAAAGTCACATTCACTTTCATGTAATTAAATGCATGGAGTACAGTGACATCTATAGGAGATTCTGTGTTGCTACAATAAAGCTTGTTTTTCCTTGATGCTTTGTCTATACATAAGTTATTTCACAACAAAAATCTCTGTTATCTAAAACGTATCAGGAAAAGGTAAATTAAACATCAACATTTTAATGCAGGAGAGGTCTCTCCTGAGAGTTAAAATGAACTAGAACACATTCTGTAAAATACGCTCAAACACAGCTGTAAAAGCTGATGGGAAAGAGAACAATTGCTATGGTAACCATATAATGGAAATAAAAGAACATGGAAAGTAAGGAAACAAGAGAAGGAGAAGAGTATACTGTAATGACAGAGGAACACGAACATTTTGACTGAAACTTCTATAGTAAATACTACTTAATGCGCTGAATGAGAGAAACATGCACATGGAATTCAAAACATGGTAAATGAATGGCCCTATTGTAAATGCTGCATTGCTCTGTACCTTTCTGTCGATCTTTGAACAAGATGCTATTGGGGTAACTCTCATATTGAACAGGTGCCCCATTTTCCCCTCCTACAGTGAAACCTGCAGGAGAGGGTGGAGGGGGAAGAAGTCTCTGAAGTTTCCCCTCAGAGAGAGATGTCTCCATTAGTTGCATCAGGGACTTGAGGTTTGTTGCTTTGAGGACAAGCCATGGGCTGGTCCCCAATCTCCATGGATCCAGAGATACAAGTAGGAGGCCAGGGCTCTTACACAAAGGCCTTGTGACCACCAGCTCATAGTCTTTGTGGCCCTGCTAGATTTGCACCGAGAAGACTCTTGTAGTTGGCAGTGTTCACAAAGAACCCCCATTCAGGGACCAGTGGATGCACTCCACATTTTCACCAGGGTAACTGAATACAGAATTTGGCCCCACATCGTGTCTTGCTTAAGCAAATGGAAAGGGCAATATTTTCTACTGGTTATTTCTATTATTTCTAACTCCAACATAGTAATGAAATTAGCATGCAGCAAGTTCCTCTAGGAAGCAGTGGTCCAGGAGGGACACGTGCAATAAAATCACTCCAAAAGGAAACAGCTCATTCTTTTACAACTTATCTGATACAACTTGCTGCTATGGCAATTTGCATTAGTCTTAACGATTGGACAGATAACAATAGCCTTTGTAGTTCTTCACATTGATCTAAAAAAGGACTCAACTCCATCCATACCTCCACTCTTATTTCCTACTTTACTCCTCTTGCTTGTTCTTCCCAAGCATCCCTCCAAACTGCCTGCTTATATCTTTCTCCCAAGCCTCAGATTCATACCTTCTTCCATTATGCCTGCTAATCTTAGGGCAGGTCTTCACTAAGGGGGGGGGGGGTCGATTTAAGATACGCAAATTCAGCTACGCGAATAGCGTAGCTGAATTCGACGTATCAGAGCCGACTTACCCCACTGTGAGGACGGCGGCAAAATCGACCTCCGCGGCTCCCCATCGACGGCGCTTACTCCCACCTCCGCTGGTGGAGTAAGAACGTCGATTCGGGGATCGATTGTCGCGTCCCGACGAGACGCGATAATTCCCGAGAGATCGATTTCTACCCACCGATTCAGGGGTAGAAATTTCATCCTCTGCTCATTCACCAAAAGGCCATCCCTAGTGTTCTTCAAATTTCTCTTCACAAAGCACTTTATGAATGAAATAATTCATCATCAAGATTATGGCACCATGTCATTCTTGGTACTTTAGACTCTGCACTATATTATCTGCATCAGGATTTGAAAAATTCACTTACCCACTAGTCAATGATATACAGAAAACATTCCTCTGTGTGTTTGTGTGTATTGATATACAGCGGGAATAAATAAATTTCTGCAATTCCTTCAAATTCTCCTTCTCTCCTGCAGCAGTCAGAAGGATTGGGAGCTTCAGACACCTACCAGCCAGAAGTTGACAAGGAAGACTGAGCCACTGAGGAGTGTTTAGGGGCTGCATTCTCCTCATAGGAATTGCAGCATCCTTCCTCATCCTATCAAATCTGGGTGAGTGGGTCAGCTTCTCAGTAAGCTTTGCTCTTATTTCACACTGGTTACTACAGTCCTGTTCCCCAAGGTCTACAAAATGCTGCCCACTCTATGGGGTTAAATGTCTCATGGCAAAAAACCAAGGCCCAGAACATCAATCATGGTCACTCTGGCTGGCGTGACAGTCCTCAGTAGAGTATGTGCATTTGATGATGATGAGTAGAGCTGTGCAGGAACTGGAATTTCATTCCCACAGAAAATTTCACATTTCTGAAATATTTATTCCAAATTGGAACACAAAGAAACAAAATGGAATTTTATGAAAAGGTACTGTCCAAGTTCCCTGAGTTCTGAGGCTTCCCAGCAACCCACTAGTCAGGATACCATGAAGCCAGGGAGCTGTGGAGCCCTGGGCCCCAAGCTCTTTGTCAGGTGGGTTGCCAAGGAGCTGCAGAGCCTGAAAGCATGGGCAGTCAGGCAGCCCAGGCTGGCAGGAAACCAGGTTGGCCAGCCAGTCTATTTTCCACCAAAACTTTCAGTGGAATCAACAAGTTCCCAAAGAACATTTCTATTTCATCAAACCAACATCTTCCAGTGGAAAACTGTTCAGGCAGAAAGTTTTTGACCAGCTCTATTGGTTAGTAGATACTGGATACATTTGTCTAGTCCTTCTCTCCACTGGAATCAAAATATGATCTCTGTGAGGTAGTAACAGCATCTTCCCTAGAACCCAGATTACTTCAAACTTATAGTTCTGTCTGTAGTTTTCCTAACCTCAGTAGGACTAACATTTGGTGTAAGACTGCTCTCATGAGCATGGTTTGCACAATCAGACCAGAAATTTGTACAAAGCTGTCTTTAGGGCTTTTACTCAAATAACAATCGTACTGTGAGCCTAGGAGTCCAATAAGCAAAAATACCATTTCTCTGAAAGGGGCCTTATCATTTAGTCTTCTTTTAATGTGATTTATTAGACAACATGCTCTTCTAGCCTCCTCTATAGGCTATACCATTTAAATGAGGTATTACAATATACACATCCTGTAACTGGTAACATCATACACCAGTTGGTCATTATACATATAAACACCCTTCTCAAAGAAGTGACTTTACATCTCCTCACGCAAACCTTTTTTTAAAAGAGAGAGAGAGAGAGAGAGACAGAGAGAGAAGGCATTTTAAGGTACAACCTGAAAATCATAATATAAGAATCATCCATGAAAAATGAAAAAAAAGTTTAAAATTCTCCATATAAAGTAAAATACAAAACTTTGCATTTTAAGTATGTTGCTATTAAAAGGAAATCTAATTAAATTTCACAGCAATAAGTACCTTGTGAATTTCTAGTTGCTATGGTAACAACTTATTTTTATTAAATAGAATACAAAATGATCTTCAAATACATACTTTGTTGGTATGCAAGTGAAGGGTGCCCCAAGGCAGCCTAAAGAACATTGATGGGGCTGCAATAAATGGCTTTAAAAAAAAAAAGAAAAAACAGCTTGTATTTGAGGATATTAATTTAGACAGGTATTTTTCAGACGATCACTTTAAAATAAGAGAACAGGGAATAGGATAGAACCCCTGCAGAGTCCACCTTTAGGATTAGTTATTAGGGGAAGAAATCTGGAGTTTGAGCCCTTCAGAGGAATAGAGAATGAACAGACCTCAATACAACATTCTTCCCCAAAGCTGAACTGGCATTTAGAGGCAGATAAGGAGGGATAGATTTGCTCACTGTGTCACCTCATTAAAGCACCAGATATTTTTCATGCCCACCCTCTACCCTCCCCAGCCCCTGCCAACTGGCAAATTCTCTAGGAAGAATCCTCAGCTAGCACAAGGAGAAGCCTCTAGAGAAATATTATCATTGCCTATTATATCTACAGCAGATACATATATATTATTAAAGTAGTTCACCACTGGATGTCATTGTTATTCCACAGAAATACAGCTAAGAAAAATTTCTTTAGCAGTAAAATCTTTAGCTCTACAGAAACATGGAACAGAGTATCACAGCTTCAGTGTATACAAGCTGATTCAACATCATTATCCTGATTTCCAAACACAACTTAACTATTTTTAAATGGATGCATATGCTGTGTGTCCTATATGCAGCGTTTAAAATAGCTGACAAAACATTGCATCAAAGAGCACAATAAATTTGTACGGTAAATTATTCATATGCTAAGGTGTTTTGTGGATTTTTAGTGTATTCTGGTTTGAGCTGAACTTGCAAAGTTTGGTGGCTGATAGATTTATTTCCATTTTCTACCCCCAGGACTCTAGAAGCAGGAAGAAAAATTTGTTTATGGCCCCAATCCTGCAACAGTACTTCATACAGCTGCAACATTCTGCTTGCACAAATCAAACTGCAAGAATGGGGTCTGTGTCTGTTATGTATCCCCCTCTGTTCTTGATATACAGAGGATGCAAGCCTGTTCTAGCTGTCATCTTGAGAGCCTGGTACTATAGCGCAAAGAGAAGACCGGGGTAGCTTCTCCCACAGAGCCGCTGCAGCTGTTGAATGGTTTAGTGTACCTGTAATAGAGGTATGACACACAGGAGTGCTGGGTCTTTTTTCATATCTGTAGTTGAATGAAAGCTTATACCCTTTTCACAGGGCAGTGAGGCATAGCCATGAACTCCAGTGGCTACTGTTACAGCGTCTACTTGTGTGCTTCAATCATAACAGTTTGTAGCCACCAATTGCAGTGAAGAAGCAGCTGTATGCTGTCCCATCTACAGGAGCGAGAGAAGGACTTGATTCCTGTCAGATTTTTTCCCCTAGACCTCAGCTTCTTTAATTCCTTCCCAGTTCCCATTGCCAAGCCTCAGATACTGTCTGTCTCAGTTTGTCTTGCTCATAGAAGGCTAGATTCTGCGATTCTCACCCACATTGAGTCAGGCTTTGATGGAATGCTTTGGAACTGCTCACACACACAGAGTTATGCACATATTTAGTGCCTCACTGAATTGGATTTGGACTGAAATAAGGGAGAGAAGAATAAGACCCAGAGTGTGCAGAAACTTCCCTCCGGATTTAGTTTTGAATATAAAATCTTTAGATTCAGCTTTGTATCTTTTGGTTCCACTTCAGCAACAACACAGAATCAAGTACCAAAGCATGATATTAAACCTATGTCCAGTAGTCATTTTCTGGGTATGTAAATGTGTACTGGAGATAGATCAGAAGTGGTATACATTGACTCTGTAGCTTGGCAAACAGGTATTCAGTTTTGTATCAAACTAGTCAATTGCTGCCAGATTTGCGTGGATTGGGAGTGTGTGTGCAGAGAGAAAGCACAGTAGTTCATTAATCCTTCTCACATCTTCTTTATTCACCCTGGTATTCAGAGGTGTAAATTAGAGAGGCAGATGTACAATCTGGGAAGTTTTCCAGTTTCTTTTTTTAGAAAGTGAAGCATTTAGCACTGTGGGCACTCAGAGATTTTTTGGTCTCTCACAAAGCCACCAGCAGCTGAGTGGCATAATTGGGTGGGGCTCACAGCTCAGTCAGAGAGCCATCATTAACAGAGTCTACCATAGCATTCTTGTACTTCAGTAAGCAGGAGGCCAGGATGTGGGGAGGAATAGAAAAGTTAGGGTTTCTCTTGCAGCTACTGGGCAAAGGTGACTTCAGTGATCTCTGGTGGAGGAGGAGGTGGGAGATTAAGAGGGGTTCCATTTCTTGTAAGGGTAGAGGGGCTTGGTATTTCAGGGATCAGGAAGGAAGGAAGGAGTTGGTTGGTTGGGAATCAGCAGAAAGGAAATCTGGATCAAAGGACAGAGATATCAGAATAATCTGGACTCTGTCATTTTCCTCCCCACCCTATGCCCTGTTTACTCATGGGGGTCCTGGACTAAAGCCCATTAACTCAATGACAGTCTATTGACTTCAGTCAGTTTTGGATCAGGTCCAAGGTGTATATATGTGCCATGTTAGCAGTGCACATGGCTGCAATGAAAATTACTCTTGGGTTCATCACCAACCTTTATCATTGGTCTCATATTCCAGCTTTTTAATTAAAAATAAAATCTTCCTTCTTTCCATTACATTTACTTGCTCTTTTACCTCCTGTGCTGAAGTAGCAGAAAGTATGTGTAAATCTTCCCTATGCACTCCCAGCTTTACCAGGACCATCCCATACTCCTGTGATAAAATATTGATACCACCCTGCCCTATCATGTATTCTCTGTCATATATATACATGCATGTGATTTGTACTATCCACCATCCTGGGTCACCACCAGTGACTGAACCTCCAGTGCTAAAAGCATAAGCTAGATTCTCCACTGGCTTATACCTTGCCTTGTCATTAACACCTGGTGAAGTGAGTGCTCATTGGCTGTAAAACGCTACTCTTCCAGTTCAATAGTAAAACATAGGCATACACATCTATACAGGGTGCAAGGCAGCAGAGAATTAGACTCAGGAGGTCTGGAATGGGAAGATTCCCTCATTTCCAGTGGTGTACCACAGCATTACCTTCTAGTTCTGAAAGATCCTGAGATATTGTACTGTAAAATCATGACATTTTTAACATATGGAGAAGCTCTTCTAGGTCATGGTCAAAAATGTTTCATATTTGACCTCCAGGCTGGACTGTTGCAATTCATTGTACATAGGTACGAGCACTTCAATGTTTCAAGAGATTACAGTTAGTCCAGAAAGCGACAACCCAAATCCTCATCAACATCAATCACTGAGAGCACTTACCCTAGTGCTCCACATTCTATGTGGACTCCACATAGAATACTGGGTTGTATTCAAGAACTTAAAGGCCCTCTTGGAAATGGTCCAGGATGCATCAGAGAGCATCTTGAACCTTTCTGACAGCTGTAGTCCTAAGGAATGCTGAAACTATCAGCCTCATAGGAGAAGCTTGTGAGAGTAACAGGACTCTCTCAACAGCAGGGACCAGGTTTGGAACTCATTAATGGAAGAGAGAAGAATGACTACAAATCTCAGAAGTAACGATAAAACTTTTTCAATGTAGTATACCCACAGATGGAACTCAAAACAGATAAGAAGAGAGAAGGAGGGGAAAAAGGGAAGCGGAACCAAGAAGTAAGAAATCTAAATTATATTCCTGGATCAGTCAGAGACTTCCTGTGGGACCCCAATACGCCATCACTCTGTGCCTCAGTTTCCCATCAGTAAAATGGGATAATAATACTTCCCTACCTCACACTTGTTTTTCAAATTTTATTAAGTTTTTCAACTGGCAATGCTGACAAGTTCGAGTATGGCATGTCCATGGACAACTGTAATAGTAGCTAGTGATCAGTTTGCACCCTAAAGTATAAGATTGGAAGATATTTCTTATAAATGTAGGGTGGGATTTCCAACCATTAGTTGTCAGTGGTACTTGTGCCTTAAGTCACTTAGGTGCTGTTGAAAATCCAGCCTGAATGATTATAACATGATGATTTTTATTTTGGTTAAGGTAACTACCTGTTCATATGTGTTTGATCTTTCACTGAATCTTGCTAGCTTAGAGAAAGAATCATTTAGCATCAACACTGCTGTCCCTCTAATTCCAAGTATTTAATTCAGGTCTCAGCTAGACTATGCCTCTAAATGTGGAAGCATACAGTGGTCTGTCATGGACAGTGGGTTTGTGTTCTGCTAAGCTTTTTTTGCTTGAAGCATAAATGGGGCAAACATGGTTGTAGAATGTGTTCGAGAATATGTTACAGCAAAGGTTGCAGTCATTGTTACTGCCTACTCATGGACTGGGCTGCTGCATGATTCACTCACAGTATTGCTCCATTCAGATTTGACCATTCAAATTGCCCTTACAGTGCCAGCCAACTGTGGCCTGCCAGGCCAAAGCTGTAGTATGGCTAGACCCTTCTTTACACTTGATTCTAACACTTTTTCTAATTGCTTGCTGTTCTTTTGAGCTGCTACTAGATGGCACTCAATACCCTCTTATTTTGCAGTTGTAGTGTTTTAGGTTTAGGATATATAAGACAGGCTGGCTTGTTTATTGTTCACTTTGTTCTGCCTATGGTTTTGCGGTATGTTTCTATTTTAAAACTTTTTACTTTGTTGGTTTCTTTCAATAATGTTTTCCTGCCTAGACATTAAATATTCCTTCCAAATGGAAAAAAGCAACTTTTCAATTATCTTACCGTTCTCCTTGTGTTCCATTTGCCTAGCTCAGCACAATGAGTCCCTTGGAACTCATCAAACTTTGAAGAGGTCTGTGGTCTTTTCAAATAAAAGAACTAGTCCACACTACTTTTTCTAGTAAATTATTACAGCACTTTAGAAATTAATTTGCACTTTCTTCATATTTCATTATTTAGCAATTTTAGAGCACACCTGATCCCAAAATAAAAAATGTCAGGGGAAAACTGACAGCGCCTGTAAATGTCTTTAAAATATTTTCAGCAAAAGCTTTTATAGAATGGAAGAGTCAGTACATTTCAGAGGCAATGGGCCAAATCATACCCTCCATTTTGACAAGGCAAATCCAGAGTAACTCAATTATGGTAATGAATACAGTTGGATTTTAAGTGGTGTAAGTGAGAGCACAAGTCAGCACATAGTGAATGAGAGGAGAAAACATCTACACCACATACTACCACTTGATTTAAAAGGAATCAACAATGCTGTTCTTGGGAAGTATTTAAATCTTGGACCTGAGGAAGTCAGCTAGAAGAGTCATTAGTTCCAATGGTTCTAGAGCAATGAGAGCTTTAACAGTAGAGAGGGATAATATCTAATGAATGAAATACAAATATGTCCTGGTATTAATTTGATACATCAGTTTTTTTTAAATCTCGGAACTCTTTTATTTTGACCATACTTTCTCCACATCCAGCTTTCCCAGCTCTCCACCACCAAAGTCCTGTACTAGCCCCCATTAGCAGGAGCTCTCAGCCTTTATACTCTACAGGCTAATTAAAACAACAGTAGTATCTGAGCCTTTCCCCACTGTCTCCCTGATGCCAGAGCATTTCACTGAGGCATGGAGCTACACATGTAGGACTTGTACACTACGTGCTGTTGTAAGTGTAGATGTAGCCCTTGACTGGAGAAGCACAAAAATGGAATGCTCCCTTAGCTCCTATGCCAACAGTTCAGCCAAACTCAGTGATCGGGACCAGAAAGTACATAGTGACTGCAAAATGCTGCCATTCTGATTTGGTAGTGTTTTATACCAGCTCTGCACAGGTGTAAAGAAGAGCACAAGGTCAAGTGTACAGGAGAATAGGCCCATATGTCTTCAAGGCATTTGATCATGTGAACAGCAAGTTTTAATTGAGATTCTAAAGGAAAAAGAAGGGAGCACACAAATGAAAAGAAACAATAAGAAATACATTTACAAGGAAAGAAGCAATAGATTATGAGGAGCACACTGTGTATAGAACAACTTTCTGCTGTTGCAGCACCTGAGCTCCGCAGGAGTGGAACTGCTTTCCACCTCAAAGTATAAACTTGTGAAGACAGAAGAGAAGACATTTTCCATCTGTAGCTCCCCCACACTGGTATGCTCTTGCCCTAGATGTAACTCAGTGTTTATCTATGACATTCTTTAACACATGGCTGAAGATCGCTCTCAGTTCTCTTTTTATTGTGTATACCATCCTGCTATGCTTGCACTTATGTTGGGTAGGGATGTTGGTGGATTTTTTTCACTCTAATCCATTATGTTTCTCCTTGTTATTCTACAGAGTTCTGACAGTACAAAGTGCCAGGAGATGAGCTGAGAGCTCTCTTGGCTGTCTTGCCCTGCCTCCTTCTGAGACAGCTCCTCCCACTTTGTGGGTGGTGCTGGTTACCTGGGCCCCGGCAAAGTGGCACTTGTTGTCTGCTTTCTTCTCTGCAGCTTACCATCCCATCACCCCTGAGTTCCGTACTGTTCTATTCTATGTTCTGTTATCACACTCATCCCTATAGCATCTGTGCACTTTCCAGTAGTGCATTAAGCAACGTGACTAATATCTGTCTGTGTTTTGTTCTCTCATCCTCTCCCGATGGGGAGAAAAGTGTGCAGTAGAATGTTTTGTTTTGGAATTGTTTTAAATAGAGTAATGTATATGTATACATATTAAGTTTGTTATAGAAAGCAGGTCTAAGAAATTCACCCTGCACTTAGAACAGAAGGTGGTGAGGTTGTGATGGGGCTTAGTTCCTATGGGAGTTCATTCTAGAGTCTGGGCCCAGCCCTAGAGAAACCTCTGTCCCCTGCATAGATGAGATTTACCCTTATTGTAGAAGTTCCATTGTGCCAGAGGAGCAAAGTTGATGGAATCCAAAGAATGAACTGGGTCTGTTGCTCATTTCTTATGGTCCCAGAGGCCTTTGCAGATTGTACACCAAAACATTAAAGGTGCCTTACTGTTGTTATAACTCAGATAGTTTTCAGGCCTATTGCACAAGAATTTGACTTTGCTGTCAACTCAGAATATTCATTACCAATGATTGAACAACTGATATCTATGGACCCAATCCTGCCAGGTCCTCCTGAATGCCTCCTGAACGCCCATTTAAGTCAATACCCATTGAAACTGGAGTTGAATGCACTCGACACTTTGCAGGCTTGGGCTTGCAAATATTAATCAAGTCAAATGTTTATTTTAAAGAGATTAATTTTTAATAAATATGTTTCAGAATTCCCTCTCAGTTAATTCCCATCCATTGGGAAAAATAACTGAATTACTTAACAGGGCATGACTACTTTATAGGGTTTTTCTCTAAGTGTGTGAGTGAGTGGGTGGATGTGAAGCACTTACTGCAGAGATGCTAAGTCACATGAATTTTGCATTTAGTTCCTGACATAGTGAAGCCTATGCTTATTCTTAGCTCTTGCAGGAGTGCCTGAGTCCAGATCCAGTTCATGAGAAAGTTCTCTCTCCCTCATTCTCTTCACTGGCTAGGTCTAAACACCTGGGAAGCTCTGAATATTAGGACCGAAACCTTGAATTGGACGCTAGTCTCTAGGGAGCCAGTGCAGAGAGTGCAACACTGGGGTGAATTGCTCACAGAGATTCTGGTACCATTTGTTTAAAATCATCATCAGTGGGAGTTTTTTGCCTAGGGTGACTTTCAATACTTAAGTGTAAAAGTCGCACAAAGGAGATTCCTTCCCCTCCTCCCCAGTGGAAAGTTTTTCATGGAAAAAATTGATTTTCAAAGAATTAACAATCTAAGAATTTTTATTAGAAATTTCTAAAATGGTGCTTCATGGGAGTTGTACTCCAGGTGTCTTGAGCTATCATGTCCCATGAAGCACCATAGTCCAGTTCCCTCTTGGTGATCTTTTGCAGTGAATCGTAGGAATCGCTGACCGTGTTGCATCATGTGTGGTGAAATTTGGGTGGAAAGTCTAACTCATAGCGGGGAATGGGGTCATGAGGTGCCCAAACTGCATCTCAAAAGGGACCAAGGCAGCATTTCCAAATCAATTCTTTTCATGTTTTGGATTAATTTTTTTGAATTTTGCTGAAAATTTCAGTTTTCATGTGTTCGTTTTTTTGATGAAAGCCAAAGTTTTCTGTGGAAAGCACATAACTTTTTTCCCCCCCACAAAAAGTGACAGAAAATATTTAACCAGCCCCAGTGACAAATACATAGATCACTCTGGGCAGATGGAAGCGTGAATTTTTGCTGCTATAGCTATTGGGCATGTAATGGAAAAGTCCAGAGGACCCAGAGACCACAAGTTACCTAATCAGATAGCAGATGCCCTTAACAGGAGAAAGTATATTCTCTGAAGCCCTTTCTTCTTTCTACCAGAGGTGCCTCAGTCTTGCCTAGATTAATCTTTACCAATTGCCCTTCACCCAGGTACTGATTTCAGCTGGACATGGAGAAAACTAGGAGATGCTGCTGTATACAGGTGATATAAAGGAGATGTAGCTCTAGGTGGCTTTGGTGTACTGCTGGCACTTCAGCCTGTGTTGTCTGATCAGTTCTTTCAATGGATTCATACTCCGCACAACACTGCCAGCCACTGTTGTGAGGAATGCAAAGAACCTGGATTCATAGGTTTGCCACTTACTATTTCATGGCTTTACCTCCTCACCAGTGAAATATGTTTCTATTCTTTGATATGTTTCTAGTTCTTATTTACATTAGTTCATTTTATTAGTGTTTCTGATCATATACTCTCCCATATTTCATTTATCTTTTGCCATACTTCAGGTAAAACCTCTTTCATTTAAGGTTTGGGCAATAATACACAAATTTGTCAAACACCTCCCCCAAATTATGTCATTCCAAACAAACATCTTAGCTATGGGACATGTCCAGGTGGTGACAGTTCCTGCATTACTCCTTTGCTATCAACTAACTATTAAAGGAAATGCTGCTATTTCTTCATACATCTTTCTCAGTTTAATTGTTTTGAGATAGTACTGCAGTTTGGAGAACCTTTACTACCCTAGTGTTTTTGTGTTCTACCTCAAGAGAATTCTATACTAGAATGTCTGACTGATACTGCCACTCTATCAAAACTGCAGGTTTTTACTCATCCTCTGCTAGAAAGAAAAAACATATTGATGGAATTAATGATATCCAAACCACAATCATTAATCCTTATATACAAGTATTATCCGGAAAGCCATTGTATAGGGCATTATATATATCCACTCACAGCAATACTTCCAGAAGACAGTAATTAATACTGGTGGTATTTATGTTTTCAGGTTTTAGGGCATTTTATCAGAACCTATTAGCAAGTTTCATTGTCTGCCTTATTGTCCCAGGGGCACATGTTGAAATAATGTTTTTTTAGAGGCACAAACATCTCTTTTTATTGCCTCATTTAACCCTATGAATATCATCAATACATTGCCTGGAAATACTCAGCTTTATCCTAAAAGTATTACTCTTTTGAGTACTAGATATTTAAAACAATATGTTTTACCTCTCCTGACATCTACTATCTTAGATATTAAGGCTGGGGACTGATTGGCTAAGCAGCAGTTCTGCAGAAAAGGACCTGGGGATTACAGTGGACGAGAAGCTGGATATGAGTCAGCAGTGTACCTTTGTTGCCAAGAAGGCCAACGGCATATTGGGCTGTATAAGTAGGAGCACTGCCAGCAGATCGAGGGAAGTGATTATTCCCCTCTATTTGGCACTGGTGAGGCCACACCTGGAGTACTGTGTCCAGTTTTGGTCCTCTCACTACAGAAGGGATGTGGACAAATTGGAGAGAGTCCAGCAGAGGGCAACAAAAATGATTAGGGGGCTGGGGCACAGGACTTACAAGGAGAGGCTGATGGAACTGGGGTTATTTAGTCTGCAGAAGAGACGAGTGAGGGGAGATTTGATAGCAGCCTTCAACTACCAGAAGGGAGGTTCCAAAGAGGATGGAGCTAGGCTGTTCTCAGTGGTGGCAGATGACAGAGCAAGAAGCAATGGTCTCAAGTTGCAGTGGGGGGAGGTCTAGGTTGGATATTAGGAAACACTATTTCACTAGTGAAGCACTGGAATGGGTTACCTAGGGAGGTGGTGGAATCTCTATCCTTAGAGGTTTTTAAGGCCTGGCTTGACAAAGCCCTGGCTGGGATGATTTAGTTGGTGTTGGTCCTGCTTTGAGCAGGGGATTGGACTACTAGATGACCTCCTGAGGTCTCTTCCAACCCTAATATTCTATGATTCTATTTTGGTTCAACTCACTTGGTTTCTAATGTCCTGTCTCTCAACAATTCCAATACTTATCCTTCCCATCTAGGTTAATTTGTTTCTTTTCTTTTATGATGCCCTTTGCTAAGTACTTTCTTCCACTGTGTTATTAAAATCTAATCTGAAGCTCTTATTTATTTTAAAAGCAGACTTGCTTTCCTTTAAGGAGGAGGTTTTCTAATTATCTCCTTCAGGCCTTTAGCCAGTCTTTTTGCACCACTTATCCTTTTATAATTTCAAATGGCTTTATCACTGGCATTGTTGACTCTAGAGTTATATCTAACATCATTTGTGGCTTTCCCTAGCTAGAAAATAACAAACAAAAAACAAACAGTAAAATGATGGAGAAAAGTTATCACAAGCCACAGAATAGAATCCAAAAAGCAGTTAGGATATAATTAGACATGATTCCAAAAACACACATCCTGTTTTGAAACACCACTGAATATCTGAACAGTTTGGACTTGCATCTGAAATGAAACTTTACAACTGACAGTCCCTTCTCACTCTGACTAGACACATTGAAACCTTGGATTTCAACACTTTGATTCTTTAGAAGGGCCTGGATAAGAATCTTTGCAGTCCGGGTGCATCTCTAGACAAGCACAGTGAAACTTTTTATTGATTGGAAATAAAACTGATTCAGAGATTCAAACAGAATTTGGTTCCTTTTTCTCCTTCTTCATTTGTATATGATTCTATACTTCCTAGCTTTGACCAATATGAAAAGAACAGAATTAGCTAACTATTCTCAAGAAAAGCTATTCTTGCTAGTTTTGTGATACAGATAAGAAAGTGATTTTTTTTGTTGAAATTCATTATGCAGAAATCCACTCAAATGTGTGGGCTATGGTGTGTAATCTGTAAGTAGATACGATAAGCAGATGATACTGCAAAATGTCTTTCAATCTGAAGATTCCATCTTCTAAAAAAAAAAAAAAAAAAGGATTGTCTTGTGATGAAGGGAGTGGACTGGGACTCAGAAACATGGACAACCCACCTTACCACCCTGTGCTTAGCGTGTTTTGATATATTACATGGACGTTCCCCACCTACCTGCCCTTTTTCTGTGTTTTCAGTTTCAGTTCTGTTGGGCAAGGGCTGTCTGTCTTTTACTATATGTAAGTACAGCACCTAACACAACAGGGTCCTCATCTCAGATGTGGACTCTAGGCATTAACATGTTACAAACAATACATAATAGTAACTATAGCAATACTAGTATGAACAAAGGAATAAATGCCTTGCAAACTGCATAGTCCATTATGCCAAATTAAGTTAACTATCATGAAATCAACATACTTTCTAAACAAAAGCAGCGAATAACAGTTAGTTTAGAGGGAGACAAAGTATTAATCCAAATATCCCAAAAGATTAATTGCATTTGTCAAACATGGCTTGTATTTACCTAAGATAGCATGCTTTTTGCTGTCCAAAAGGAATTCAAATAGCTCTGTTACTGTGATGCTACAGTTTAACATACCATTGTAAACCAGTTCTGCAAAGTGTACTATGCCAGGTCCATGTAATATATCAAAACACACTAAGCACGCTTGCATTGTCATTGATGCATGTACAAGTGGAAAAGCAATTGATTATGGAATTGTTGCAACTCAGCAAGTCTTGTTCCCCAAAGAATCTGTACTAGGCATGAATGACTTGAAGATCCAATTCTCAATTCAGTAACTTTTTATTGGCACAACAAGCTATACAACTGTTGCCAGAATGTAAGAGGTAAAAAACACACTACCCAGGATAAGGCTTCCCAGCATATGCAGGATTTTATTTGCTGTGTCCATTTGTCAAGCTGTTGAGGGTAAAAGGAGAAAGAGATATAGCAGGCATACATAGTTTAGTGGTGGAATGGGCTGAGTGCCACTGAAGGCTTCTTAGGTTTCATGTTCATCTGGACTTTAATTTAAAAATATGAAAAACCAGCAACAAATATTCTCTTTCAGTCTGCAATTATCTAGGCACTTATGGCTCCATTGCAATAGTATCTGAGCACCTAATAGACACTAATGAATTTATCTTCACAACAATGCCTGTGAGATACGGAAATATTATTACTTCATTTTACAGATGGGGAACTGAAGTACAGAGACCTTAGGTGGCTTTCCCAAGATCAAATGAAAAGTAGAAGAGCTGGGAATTGAACCCAGATCTCCTGCGTCCCACAAGAAAGACCATGTTTTTTCTCCAGTGTCTTCTAATATACAAAAGAAAGGAAGGACAGAAGCTGGTAAATTCTAGACAGATGGATTAGCAGCTAGAACAAGTAGGAATAATAACCTGCCTAGAGAATATAAATAAAAAATCTGGCCACACACAGATTGCACATTGGCAAAGTTACACAGGCAAATTTGAACAAAACATTGAGAGGGTCAATCAGATCAAAACACAAGTTGACAACTTGGAACAGCAGATCAGCACAAGACAGAAAAATGTGGAGAACCTGAGAGGCCATAATCATGAGCTTCATAAAGCCCAAAGACTGGCCCAGGTGGTGATGCCAGCACTCTCCAAGAGTGCATCTTACACAGCCTCTGTTTGATTTATATTTTTATATCCCTGTTTATTTTCTCTCAATTTCAAATGACCTAAGAAGGCCTCCTGAGTGCTTGCACTAAGGGAACTGGGAGAACTCTATAATTTTTTAGATGTACTCTTCCCCCTAGTATTTCTTCCAAATTCTGCAGCTATTAAGAAAATGGATATTCCCTATAATGGATGTGCTGTGCTGTAAGTGTACTGTCATTCTGGCTGGCAGATGTGCAAGCAACATACGTTCCCTAGAAGTCTGTGTGTCAGCTAATAAACTGCAAGAAGATAGCAGTGTTCAAAGGGAGTTCCTTGGAGACCTTTGTGTGATAATTGTTAACGCATCCCTAGATAACTTACTGTCTTTGAAAGTCCATATCTTATATAAAGTATGTGTGAATACATATATGTATGTACCATTATTGTAACAGTCTTACCTTTCCAACATCAGGTCACCTGACTATGTTTCAGGTTCCTCTCGAAAGGTTTGTCTCAATTTGTACAACTAGTCTGCAGTCTCCCACTTGCAGAAAGGCTGTTTATGTGGTTTTAGTGTCCTCCAGCCAAAACAAAATGTCCTCCCCTTCTTGCATCCAACAAAAGTCCAAAGACAAAACACATCCTTGGGACCTCCTTGGGCTAAATATTTCCTTCTCTCACAAGTCAGCCTGCACCTCAGTTGATGCAGGGCTTCTCCTAGCAATCATTTTGTGCTCCTCCCCAGGTCAGAGCCTTCACACCTACTAAGGTTGTGCTGATCAACACCAGTAGTAGTTTGACCTCCACTGACGAAACAGTTTCTTCACCCTCACCCGGCTGAACAGTTCGATAGCTCTTTTCACCCCCATCAGGGTGCCTTGGCCTTGCCTTTGATAATATAGAGGTTATGTGTGAATGTGTGTGAAGGAGAGCTTCCTCCCACCCTGTCTGTGAGTTTTGGCATGAGCCCCATAATTAGGAGCTAGGGCTCTTGTCCTACCACAAGGTTTCTGTTGCTCCCTTTGCTGTGACTTTTTACTTAATTCATTTCACCCCTCCCTTGGTCTTTCCATGTCCTGCCTGTTTCTTGGCTTCAGCACAGATCTCCTTGAAGGCCCCTTTTCATAGCCTCCATAAGTTGCTTCCCCAGCTAACTTAATGAAAAATCCCTTAATGGAAAACTGGAACACTCCAGATTCTGATCATTCTAAGCTGAACAAGTAGTTTGCCTTAAATAACCCTGTCTTTCCAAGCCTACAGTGACATGGCTCCTGGATCCCTCGCATCGGTTCTTCTGGACTAATTTTCTCAGAATGCATTTGTTTGAGACTGAACTGGCAGCAGGGCTGTGCCTGGTCCAATGGCCAAATAGGTCATTCCCACCTCTAATTTCAATAGTTCTAAATGGTGAACAATATATAGTTAGGGCTAATTTGGCTCCTAGAGTACATAAACCAGTCACAGAAGTTCTGAATGGGGAATTGGTGAGGAAAGCAAGTGAATGCTAACTGTGCCTTGCTTATCTTTGCCATTTAAACAGCTAACACTTTTATAACTGAAAAAATGTAACTCACATCTACTACTAATTTGACATTTTTGGACATTTTTCATTTTTAACATTTTGATCAGATATTATTCCTCTTTGCTTTAGAACTGAAGCAAGTAGGAATTAATCTATATTCATAGCTGACTTGACTAAAAGTCAAGAGACTTTTTAGTAAACGCACCAGCAACAAAAGTGGCAAGCCAAATTTTGAGTTTACCAAGCTTGTCATTATACCTTAATTATTATCATGATAACCTATGAGGTCTATCACATTATTGAAAATTTCTGTACCACAAAAGTAAGATGCTAAATTTATGTATTGTACTGGATATGTACAGAATACATCGATATTAAAAACTCCGGTTAAAATAGTTACTGTGTGAGTGAATAACATCTAATTTAAAACTGGAATGATAATTTTTGAAAACTCAGAGATAAAGATATGGTTCCAGCAGGCAGAATGTAGGAGAGCTCTGCTTTTACAACTCTAATTCACTGAAATGTGCTAAATAGTGGAAGAAATTTGCTCCCAAAGTATCTCTAATTCTTAAGGAAAAGAGTTTGGTATGCCAAAAAGAAACAAACAAAGGGACAAGAAATCTTCAGCAATTTTCTCCAGGAAGCAAATCCCTGCACTGAAGCAAGCAGGCCTGCTCTCACCATCTTGTACAGCAGGAATGGAGGAGATTCCCAGCTACATGTACATAGATATCTTGATGAAGGGGAATGAAAAATGGGCAAAATATGTTTTCATTAGTCTATATCCCAAGGTGGGAAAAATGACTCCATAGGTGAAATCTTGGCCCCATTGAAGTTAGTGGAAGCTTTGACTCCATGGTTCAATAATAATATTAAAGCCAAAGCAGTCACAATAGAGAACCAAGTGACTGAAAACTGGTTTGACAGAAATAATGGAGCCTTGGTGAAGAAATTGATGTATGTCAATGGGCCAAATTCTGCCCAGAGTCACACTGGAGAAATCTGGAGAAACTCAACTGATTTTAAGTTAGATTAGAATTCAAACTTGCTTGAGTGTTGCTTTTGTCTTTACCTTCCTTTACCTACCACAAAATACTAAGACTTATCTATGTTCTCAACAAATTGTCTGCAAAGTGCCATACAAATATATGTCTGAATATACTGGGCCAGATTCCTAGCTGGGGTAAATTGGTGCAGCCTCACAGTAGTCACTGATTCATCCCAGCTGAGGATCTGACCCACTAACTTTTGGTCTGTGTGTATGGAAGGGAGGATAACTTCACAGGTCAGGCGGAAAATTATCCTGGGGAAGTTCCATGGCCTGTGTCATGCAAGAGGTCAGACCAGATGATCACAGTGGTCCCTTCTGGGGTGAAAAGGTGATCACCTAGGGCAGCCAAACGTTTATTAACCTGCTGGGTAAGTGATTCCAGGGTGCTTGATTCAGACATTTGCCAACTAGCCTGGAGGAATAGCACTGGTTCTGCAGTGGGTGAAGTACTTGAAATTATATTGAGATTTGAATTCCTATGGCTCAAAAAACAGCAAAACATGTCTTCCTGGGAACTGGGAAAGCAGAAATCACTCCATATCCAACACCTTCAGGCGTCACCAATCTCCTGCAGATGACTGGCATCAATAATGGAAAGTAACATATGCTACTCTGCAAAGATGAAACATTGTAAAAAAATAAAATAAAAAAAAGCAGGACTTGAGGTAAAAACTCACTGCTACCTGTGAGTGAGGAGAGCATGTGAGAGAGACAATATGAAATCCGAGTGAATGTGTGTAAAAACAATTAGCTATCTGCATGTACCAGGAAGCTCAAGCTGGGGTCAGTGCATTTCTGTTTGTATTCAGGCAGCTGGCCAAAGAATATAGAAGCCATTTTCATCCCATTATCATTTCATTTTCATTAAATTGTATTCTAGGGAAGCAGAAAATAACTATTTTCCAGGCATTTTCCATAGGCACATATTCCACATACTTTCAGAGTAAGGACAATATTTCCTGGCTAATTAATTATGTACTTCTCTCTCTCCCTTTCAGCTTCAACTAGTAGCAATACTGCAATGCTTCCTGGCCATTAGCCAAGAGGACTCACACATGCTTTTTTCATTGTTAGACTACTGTGAAATTTAACCGTACATGTCTCTAGCACTGTTCCCTCATGATGAGGCCGATGCTCATTTTAAAATAGACTTGCTTCAGAAAAGTGTGGAGGGCAGGCCTTTTTGCAATTCATTATCCTTTATTTTATTTTTGCCTGGCTAGCACGTCACATTCCTTCTTATGGGCCCAATCCTACTCCCAGTGATGGGCATTGGAGCAGGATTGGTTCTTAAGTGAGCAGGAATTGTTAGAGCACAACACCTCCCGTACATTTTAATAAGCAACAAACCCTGCCATACTCGGCACTTAAGCAAAACTTCTAACGATTGTGATGGGAGTTTTGCCTGAGTAAAAACTCCAGGATTTGGCTACAAATGCATTAAGGGACACATTAATGCTCTCCCTAGAGGTTTGTCATTGACTGCATTGGGAGAAGGATTTGGCCCTAAATGAGAGTAACAATAAAAGTGTGTAAGAATAGGGCTTGCCAAGATTTTATTCCTCTTATGTTTTCCTCAAGTCACATGTCTTGATCAACTCTACAATTTAAAATTAGGACATAAAAACTGGGGAACACACACTATAAGCTGGAGACATATCTGGCCTTTGCAATGTTAAAAAAAAATCAAAGGCAAAGAAAAGTTATTATTTTCATGAATTCCAATAAGCAGTAGTAGCTATTTTTGTTCCATATCACTAATGTCCCATCACTGGTAAAGCCTTTGTTTAAAAAAAAATAAAATAATGCACTCACTTTTTCTAATGTGTCAAGATAGCAGATGGCTGGGACTAAGGGAATTACCTCCACCGTGCAGCATAAGATTGAATAAGTAATAGGGTCCCCAATATAACTTTTAGGAGTGCAAGCCAACAACAACCAGGTGTCTGTCCTCCAATCTAACAGGTCACATTTAGGGATGCAATAATAACTGATGGAAAGAGGCAACCCAAGGCTGTCCAACAGGGCTGTATTCATTTGTTGTGTTTCCTCTGATAATAAACAAAAGTTCAAACACCACTAATAATAAGAACAATAGCTGGGACTCCACCATCCATTGTACTAAACTGACACCACTAAGAAACGAATACCAAGTAACCTATTGAGATCTGTTTCCACCTCTTGAATTAAGAGTGGGGAATAGATGATTACACCACAAACATGTTCCTGTCTAGAGTAGGGAAACACATGGTGTTTTAAAACATGTTAGCTAATATGAATTAACTAACACATTTTAAAACAGCACTTAGCACCTAATGTAAGCAAAGTTTAACAACTTTAAAAATGTGTCCTGGTCAAATCTAGTCTCTGTATTCCACTTAAATTTCATGTAAAGTCCAACCAGACATGGGATGCCTTCTCAAAGAAAACATTTTCCAGTAGATTGCAATCAATAAACCATTACTTCCATGAGCCTTCCTGGCACAGCCAGAAACAGCTCGCTTAATAATTTCAGGTTGAATTTACAGATTAAATTCAAGAGTTAGGCTAACTGTAACCCTAATAACACGAGATTTGTAGAAGCGAGAATTGTGTGAGGCAAGTGGGAAAGAACTGTGTGAGAAGTTGTTGCGACCTTGTGTAGATAATATGGAATGTAGACTAGAGTCTAAATAAGTGAGAAAAATAAGATATCAGGATGACCTATGTATAAACAAAATGCAGCTGTTGCTTATTATTGTCTGTAACAAAAGGTATAAATGCTTGCTGTAATTGTTTACCTGTAGAGAGACCTGTTCAGCTCTCTCCCTCCATGCAACAGCTAGAGATAATAGAGTATCTGATTTGCTGCACCCAACCAAAAGAGTGAGAACTCTGTTTTTCTCCGACAAAACAAACAAAAATCAAGCAAGGGCACGGGCATTTCATGTCCATTCCTTATCTTTCTCAATCACACATGCATTGCCTAGGGACATACAGCATAGCACAGATGGCCTTTCATGATTTTCTGAATATGCTGATAGAGTCATTCTGCCAATGTCATTAGAATTGCCTACTACCACTGTATTACCTGTATCTTTTACATCTCTACTGTATTACTTGTATCTTTTACATCTTTCTTCATCTTGAGATTTCCTTTGTTTCCTCCCCACATAATGTTGCATATTACTCCCAGTAAATCCCAGTCTTGCTAAGCAGAACAGTACACAGCGCAATTTGCCCAGAGTGGACAATGGAGGAACCCCCCTCCCACCCACTTGCCTGGAAGGGAGCATAGGATAGACAGTACACCATATTCTTACAGCAGATTTCCCCCCCCCCCCCAATATTTTGTCCTCCCTAAAAAAAGGGTCTTTTTTTTCTTTCCAACAATTTAAAATAATCCCATTCCAGCAAAGAATGAACACCACTCCAGCTCTTTCCCAAAGCACCTACAAAGCTTAGCAAGTGAGGCTGCTGCAGCCCTACTGAGATTGAGTCAGCATTGATTGTCCCTCTGAGAAAAGGGAGTGCTGTATTCTAACCATACTGCCCAGAGACACAAGGCGGCATAGTTAACCATACTGAGAGCACAGGGCTTGGCAGTTTCCTTCACCCTTCGAGCTTTCTAAAACATTCTCTACTTCCAGACCAGCCAAGGCCTTGTTTGGGCCCAATTCTATATGCATAGAGGCTTATCAGTCTGTCACAGTTACCCAGAAAATAGAGCTAAAGTGCTTCAAAAGATGAGATCCATGCAAAGCTGTGCAGGAGACTTAAGGAGAAGGAAAACTAAGGTCAACAGGAGACCAACAGGAGAGGGAAAACGAAGAGCCAGATTCCAACCTCTTTACCCATGTGGGGCAGTTGTTTATTGCACAGGAAATTTAATTTTCAATAGGCCAGATTGTAACTCAGCTAACATACCCATGAGGAATCTAATGGGGCTTCAAGCACCTCTCTACACTTCTGCACTTGATACCTATATCACTGGTACAGTGCAGTGAGAACAGCCTGTGTGGGGCTGCTGTAGCCCCTCCAGCATAGGTAGAATGGGAGTGGACAGGTAGGGGTAGGTAGTGGGCAGAGCCTCAGCTCTACTCTTCTAATGTGCTGGGCAGCACAGCTGTGCCGCCATGACAGGGGAAGTAATCTGCACCAGGTAGAGGAGCATGGGGGAAGTCATGATTCACAATCTTCAAGAGTCACAATCCGGTTCCTGGTCTGCTCCTGGGGCAGTCCAACTACTATGCACTGCACCTTCCTCAGGGCTCATGGCAAAACCACTGTTTACCCCAGAGGGAGTATTAGTGGGAAAAGGGCCATTAAACATTAAAAAACCAACCCAGACCTATTGTTTTGTAGTTCCAGAGCCATGTGAATATTTTAAGGTGATATTTAAGGTATTATGTGCTTACATGGCAGCCCATGATGTTGGGACCATGCTAAATTATTATTATGAATTACTCTGATTGATATGAATGAATATGGTGAACATGAGTTTGGTATGGCTTGGTACATCTCACTTTACTAGAGGATTCTTGGAGCAGGATTCTCTTAGTATCAGGTAGTTGATATGGAAATTTACCGAGAATGCTGAGATTGCACTTCAATGGGTAACTGAAACTCTATCCGTGTGTGTTTTTCAATATGAAACTTTGGAACATATTAGTCGATGACCAGCTCACCAAGTAAAGATAACGAAAAAACACGCCATCAGTGAGCTTGGCACAGGCTGACCCAGGTCAAAATGACCCTTTTGGATGACACCACGCTAAGAGCTCAAGTGAATGATTGATGAAAGGATAAACATCAGCTGATCTTTGGTCTGTGTCTGTTTGCAGCCCCCTTCTAAAATAATAATTAGGAAAAACAGTACTGGAATGCCCACAAGGCATATTTCTGGGACATGTGACTCCTTGGAGAACAAAAGGTATAAATGCTAAGCATCAGTGTTAGTTAGTTCCCCAATTAACATCTGAAGAGGTCTGTGATGCTGTAAAACAGAGGGTCTCGAGGTAGCCAAAACCCTGCTTTGGGAGACATTTGACCGACCAAATACTTGAGAGCGGAAGAGAAGAGAAGAGAAGAAATCTCCATCTAGGACTGGTAGCTATACCTGCTTTGTTTGCCAATCAGGATACTGTGTAAGGCCAACATAGTTATTGAGGGTTTATGCTTGGGGAATTGAGGCTTATTAGGGAGACATATTATATAATCTTTTACTGCTTGTGTGATTCCTTCTCAAATAAACTGCTGTGCACTGAGCAAATTGAATCCGAATTTTCACGGGTACCGGTAACAATCTGCCCAGCTATGGCCCATTAAAGATTTGTTTCAACACATGGCCTCTCTGTTGAATGCAGAATGGTGCTGATCCTGATTTTTTGCTGAGGTGTCTTAAGAGTTGGTGGGATTTCAATCCACTGTGTAAGAAATTGATAGGTTGGAACAGTGGTGGCAACCTGCGGCCCATCAGAGTAATCCACTGGATTAGAATCTCATGATTTACTGTATTATATCCTGCAAACTGAAAACAATATTTTTTCCTGATGAATCCAGCCTCTGTAACCCACCAGACAAAGCAAATGAAGATCAGAGACAGATCTGAAGATATATCGACATATGATTGCAGAATGCCAGGCTCTATACTTATCATAGACTTGGGATGTGCTTCTGACACCATTTTGACTGTAAGGACATGTAAGTGATTTTGGAGTGATGTTTTCTTCTTTTCCCTCTTTCAGGTAGCTTTATGAAGTTTTCCTTTGACTCCTGTTTCCCTGTTTATGTTTTCCATACTTTCCTGACACAGACCACCATTTGTGGAGCTCTTTACTAAATAACTGTAATATTAGCACCTGGAACACACTTTTTGGAAACAAACTGCTCTGAATCCAGCTGCTCAAGTGTATGTTTTGGCTAACTGGGGGCAGTCTCTAATACTCAAGCGTATGTTCTTGAAGCAGCTGGACTAGAGTAGAACAGCCCATATCATGAGCTCAGCACAAATCTTAACCAAACTCAAGAACTGTCTGTTTGTGCCTTTAAGCTAAAAGCACAACACAAAAGGTGACTGCCTCGTTACAGTGTTGAAGCAAAGGGCCTGTCCTAGCCTCGTACTGAGGAGCTCCTTTCCTATCCCAGGCTCACTCAGCATTGCCTGCAGTAGCATCAAGCAAGCCTTCTTAACTGGCCTGCAGGCTCCTATTGGTCACTCCTGGCCCTTCTAGGCCTCTGGAGGACTAAATCTCATTGGTAGTTTGGCCGAAATAGGTTTTGCTTATGCAGGTAAGCATTAGTGTGCTGACGCCTCCAGCAAGTGGTAGAAAAGGCCTGATAAATCTGTCATAATCCCCCATGGTCCTCTTGAATATCAGACCAGCTCAAGTGTATGTCATTATGTTGCCTGCTAGAAAGGATACAACCTTTAAAATTACTACTATTTAGCTCAAGTGTTCTTGGAGCAGATGGTCTTAGGCTACATTCCTGCTGATGACTAAGAACTCTATGCAAAGCCCTGGTTGGCATAGTCTAATCAGTCATGGATAATGCTGTGTTTTTAAAAAAGTTAATGACATATTTCACAACATAAGACACATTTAAATATTTGAGACATGCTGTGAAAATCAGATGGCACATTGGACCACAGCATCTTTTAGTTAATTGTAAGTTAAAGGGAAAAGGACATAATTTCCCCTTTCTTTGGGCCAAATCTGGCTTGCCCCACTCATGTAAGCCCACTAATATCAATGGGAATGTGAGCGTAAAGTGGGCACATTTGCTCATCGATAGGTCTCAGACTCACTTTAATATAACAGCAGTGATGATAGTTGCACTGATATTATGTAGGCAGACTTCCCCATACTATGATTCTAAGACTATGTTGCCAGTATTACAATTCTGTTGCAATATTTCACTCAAGGTGATGCTAATGAATGGTGACTGTCTGGTGCTGGTGTTGTTCCAAATTCCTATTTTGATATAGTTTACATCAATGGCATCTCAGACAACCATAATCAAAATGGCAGTCCATTCAAATGCACATAAGAGAAAAAGAAAGAGAAAACTAAAGCAAGAGAGACAGAATATTGAAAGAAGGAGGAAGCACTGAGGAAGGGAAGAACAAGTATTATCTGTTGTATGGCCAAAGGATGAATATAGGCAAACAACACAGGAATGCAGGGGCAAGATTAGAAAGGCAAAGGCACAAAATGAGCTCAAACTAGCTAAGGGAATAAAGGGGAACAAGAAGACTTTTTATCAATACATTAGAACCAAGAGGAAGACCAAAGACAGGGTAGGCCCACTGCTTAGTGAAGAGGGAGAAACAGTAACAGGAAACTTGGAAATGGCAGAGATGCTTAATGACTTCTTTGTTTCGGTCTTCACCGAGAAGTCTGAAGGAATGCCTAACCTAGTGAATGCTAATGGGAAGGGGGTAGGTTTAGCAGATAAAATAAAAAAAGAACAAGTTAAAAATCACTTAGAAAAGTTAGATGCCTGCAAGTCACCAGGGCCTGATGAAATGCATCCTAGAATACTCAAGGAGCTAATAGAGGAGGTATCTGAGCCTCTAGCTATTATCTTTGGAAAATCATGGGAGACAGGAGAGATTCCAGAAGACTGGAAAAGGGCAAATATAGTGCCCATCTATAAAAAGGGAAATAAAAACAACCCAGGAAACTACAGACCAGTTAGTTTAACTTCTGTGCCAGGGAAGATAATGGAGCAAGTAATTAAGGAAATCATCTGCAAACACTTGGAAGGTGGTAAGGTGATAGGGAACAGCCAGCATTTATTTGTAAAGAACAAATCATGTCAAACCAATCTGATAGCTTTCTTCGATAGGATAACGAGTCTTGTGGATAAGGGAGAAGCTGTGGATGTGGTATACCTAGACTTTAGTAAGGCATTTGATACGGTCTCGCATGATATTCTTATCGACAAACTAGGCAAATACAATTTAGATGGGGCTACTATAAGGTGGGTGCATAACTGGCTGGATAACCGTACTCAGAGAGTTGTTATTAATGGTTCCCAATCCTGCTGGAAAGGCATAACGAGTGGGGTTCCGCAGGGGTCTGTTTTGGGACCGGCTCTGTTCAATATCTTCATTAACGACTTAGATATTGGTATAGAAAGTACGATTATTAAGTTTGCGGATGATACCAAACTGGGAGGGATTGCAACTGCTTTGGAGGACAGGGTCATAATTCAAAATGATCTGGACAAATTGGAGAAATGGTCTGAGTTAAACAGGATGAAGTTTAACAAAGATAAATGCAAAGTGCTCCACTTAGGAAGAAAAAATCAGTTTCACACATACAGAATGGGAAGAGACTGTCTAGGAAGGAGTACGGCAGAAAGGGATCTAGGGGTTATAGTGGACCACAAGCTAAATATGAGTCAACAGTGTGATGCTGTTGCAAAAAAAGCAAACATGATTCTGGGATGTATTAACAGGTGTGTTGTGAGCAAGACACGAGAAGTCATTCTTCCGCTCTACTCTGCTCTGGTTAGGCCTCAGCTGGAGTATTGTGTCCAGTTCTGGGCACCGCATTTCAAGAAAGATGTGGAGAAATTGGAAAGGGTCCAGAGAAGAGCAACAAGAATGATTAAAGGTCTGGAGAACATGACCTATGAAGGAAGGCTGAAAGAATTGGGTTTGTTTAGTTTGGAAAAGAGAAGACTGAGAGGGGACATGATAGCAGTTTTCAGGTATCTAAAAGGGTGTCATAAGGAGGAGGGAGAAAACTTGTTCACCTTAGCCTCTGAGGATAGAACAAGAAGCAATGGGCTTAAACTGCAGCAAGGGAGGTCTAGGTTGGACATTAGGAAAAAGTTCCTAACTGTCAGGGTGGTTAAACATTGGAATAAATTGCCTAGGGAGGTTGTGGAATCCCCATCTCTGGAGATATTTAAGAGTAGGTTAGATAAATGTCTATCAGGGATGGTCTAGACAGTATTTGGTCCTGCCATGCGGGCAGGGGACTGGACTCGATGACCTCTCGAGGTCCCTTCCAGTCCTAGAATCTATGAATCTATGTTGTGAAATCAATAGGGAATAGTCATAGAAAAAAGTATATATTACTGTCTTTAGAATTTGTTTTCTAAACTGCCAATGCAGCAATATATGCCACACCACCCAGGCTGAAATATCACAAGCAAACTGAACATTCACCATACATATGCTGGAGAGTACGGACTTAATTTTGAACAGGGCATCAACTCAGCCTTCTTCCCCACACACAAATCAGTACTCACTATCAATATCTAAACCCTTGATTCAGCATGGGCTTTAGTTCAATATGTAATTAATTCCCATTAAAGTAAATAGGACTAAATACCATACTTAGGTTCTTTGCTGAATGAAGGCCTAAATGACACCAGCTGTGCCAATAAATTCCAGGTGCAATAAGGGCTACCATGTTTTAAAAATTTGACCTCCGCCCACCCAAAGAAATTTCAGAATGAGCCTAGTTATGATTTTCTTGTGTTTTTTTTTTTTTTTTTTTTTTTTTGTATTGGAGCCAGGTGATCTGAGAGCCAAGACATTCCATAGTCATCTCCTTTCTCATTTCCACTTTTAGTCGCCCTTTAGAAAATGAGTTATTTTCTAGAGTGTGGACAAATAATAATAATACAGGATACATCCGTTTTGTTAAATATAAGCAATAAAATATAAGAACAACATACACAATTGGTAGCCCTTAAAATGTTATAAAATGAAGGACCTAGTCAAGAGAACTGTTGTGAAAATTAGCCCACAGTAGCTTTCTAAACTCTGCTTATTCAGCCAGAGGTTTCCCTTTGCCAATACCAGGCTTAAGCACAGAGACAAACATAATGGACATATCATTGAAAAGCACTTCTCAACCCCACTTGCACCTCTCCACACACCGTTTAAATAAGCCCCAGACTCCTGCAGACACTGAAGCTCACAGACTCATAGACTTTAAGGTCAGAAGGGATCACTGTGATCTTCTAGTCTGACCTCCTGCACATTGCAGTCCACAGAACCTCACCCACTCCTGAAATAGACCCCTAACCTCTAGCTGAGTTACTGAACTCCTCAGATCATGGTTTAAAGACTTCAAGTTACAGAGAATTCACCATTTACACTATTTTAAACCTGCAAGTGACCTATGCCCCATGCTGCAGAGGAAGGCGAAAACCCCCCAGGGTCTCAGCCAATCTGACCTGGGGGAAAATTCCTTCCTGACCCCAAATATGGTGATCAGTTAGATTCTGAGCATGTGGGCAAGACCCACCAGCCAGAATTCTCTGTAGTAACTCAGAGTCCTTCCCATCTAGTGTCCCATCTTCAGCAGGTGAGGATTTTTGCTACTGGCAGTCACCGATGAGCCACATGCCAGTGTAGACAATCACATCATACCATCCCCTCCACAAACTTATCAAGCTCAGTCTTGAAGCCAGGTAGATTTCCCCCCTCAACTGCTCCCCTTGGAAGGCTGTTCCAGAACTTCACTCCTCTGATGGTTAGAAACCTTCGTCTAATTTCAAGCCTAAACTTGTTGATGGCCAGTTTATAGCCATTTGTTCTTGTTTCTACATTGGCACTTAACTTAAATAACTCCTCTCCCTCCCTGGTATTTCCCTCTGATGTATTTATAGAGAGCAATTATATCTCCGCTCAGACTTCTTTTAGTTAGGCTAAACAAGCCAAGCTCTTTCACTCTCCTCTCATAAGGTAGGTTTCCATTCCTCAGATCATCCTAGTAGCCCTTCTCTACACCTGTTTCACTTTGAATTATTTTTTCTTAAACATGGGAGACCAGAATTGCACACAGTATTCTAGATGAGGTCTCATCGGTGCCTTGTATAATGGTACTAACACTTCCCTGTCTCTACTGGAAATACTTCTCCTGATGCATCTTAGGACTGCGTTAACCTTTTTCATGGCTATATCACATTGACAGCTCATAGTCATCCTGTGATCAACCAATACACCCAGGTCTTTCTCTTCCTAATATCACACTTTAAAAAATTGGCCAGAGGTGGTTTCTTGATAGCCTGGTGCTTAAACCAGGGTATGTTAACACAGTATCCTGTCTTTAACTTTATTTGTAAGGCACAATACATTACATGCCTACATTCTAGCCTATAGATTGGAAAGCATGGTACAGACACTGTCATAAACCAATTGGTCTTGCCTAAGTAGGATGTGTGTCAGACAAATGTTTAACGGGGCAGCAAATAACTGAAAGTGCCATTGTTTCTTAAAGAATCCCCGAGAAGAGAAAAAAAATCAAGACAAAATTCATGAGCATTTGTAACTGTCACCAAAAGAGGAGCTACTCTATTCTGTTCTATTCAAGTCATACTGCATACATCACTGTGCTTGCTGAGTACCTTGGTATTGCATTGGCTGCCTAAGAAAGCCCTGGAAATCTGTTGGTGTGCAACATGGAAAATCTTGTCTTAAGCAAACTGTGTGAAAGCTATTTCATGTGTCACAGAGGACATAGAACTAATGGGTGCACCCATGGCAGGGGTGACATAGGGGACAAACTGAAACACAAAGTAGTAAATCAATGGAATCAAAATGACATGTTTTGAAATGGACAAGCAACTATTGGTAATTGGCCAAAAGCAGGCTAAATAGGAATGGATGGCCAGGATGCATACCCGTAAGAAATTAACAACCATAATTCAAAACTTTCACTCAGAAGCCACAGAAATACTGTGAGAAAGATACAACCCCAGATACTATGGGAATCAACACCTTAGAAATACATATAACAAATAAGCATATTTCCTAATCTGGCTAAAACCATGAAGTACTGACAGTCTCACAAAATAGCTTGATCTTTCAGCACAGTTTCCAGACCAAAAAGGGTTGAATGGCTTTTGGATAAGCATCCAAACTGAAGAATTTAACACTTATTCTCCTAGTTTATTTGCTTATTTTAAAATGTGCTTCTTCAAAGATCTAGGGCAAATATACAGATCACTTAATATTACATACAAAATTCCAGCTAATCCAATAGCCACCTTATAAATCCTTCCCAAGCAAATAGTTTCACCTTCCCAAACCATTCTCCTCCTCAGAACAAGCCTGGAAAAAATAGTCAGGTTCTTCCATTACTAGTAGATGGTTTAATGATTGATCTGCCTCTAATATTTAATGACGTCATATATTGACTCTAATATTGATAGCCTTTTACTTACACTCCACCTTTCCCCCATCCTGCTCTCTCTGGAAATCCTTTTTTATTTAGAATAAATTAATCCTGACATCTGATCTTTATCAGCTGTACTCTCCATGGAATTTTCAACTCAGTGTCTGTCACTGTCCTTGTAATGGCCTTTCTTTTTCTTACTCCTGAGGTGCTGGTGTAACGTCTAAGGCTAGGTCCACACTACCCGCCTGATTCGGCGGGTAGAGATCGATCTTCTGGGATCGATTTATCGCGTCTCATCTGGAAACGATAAATCGATCCCAGAAGCGCTCCTCCGTCGACTGCGGAACTCCTGCTCGCCGAGAGGAGGAAGCGCTGTCGACGGGGGAGCTTGCCTGCGCCGCGTGGACCCGCAGTAAGTAAACTTAGTTCGATCTAGGAAACGTCGACTTCAGCTACGCTATTCTCGTAGCTGAAATTGCGTTTCCTAGATCGAACCCCTGCCCCAGTGTGGACCAAGCCTAAGACACTGCCACTCTCACTTCTGTCTCCAGTCTTTCCCTCTTCCTCTTTCCTCCACTTCCTTTGAGGATTACTCTACCCTAGGGGAATCACAGCACTTTACAAACATAAAACCAATCTCACAACTCTCTGTGTATATTTTAATGGCAATTTTATAGATGGGCAAAGACTGATTAAGAGACAATTTGAAACAAGGAGTCAGTAGCATAGTTGGAGGTAAAAAACAGATCTTCTCAATTTCATTCCTGTTTTCTTACAGTGGCCCCTAGTAATAAGGACAGTTTCTTGCAAAGAGAGTTAAAATGTATCTTAACCTATTTTCAGGTATACTGTCTGCTGGAAAACTATTTTCATAACAATGCTAAAAACCAGATCTGTGGTTCTAAACAAATTTCCCCCTCTAACAGTTGCATTTCCTGACTGAATGAAGAAAAACAGGTGTCGATAAGTCATAACACATTAAAATTAGAATAGAGTCATGTCTCTTCTGGTCCAAGTAACAGATAAATTGCTGTTGTGCTCATATGAGTTAGCATACCCCATTTATGTTGACAGATTACAGCTAATCATAGAGTTCTGAACTTGAATGATTATAGTCCTATTATTGACTTTTAATGTATAATATGTACCTTGTTGAACTGAGCAGCCATGCTATGAATATAATACAAATTGCATGACAGTCCATTTTTCCCCCCAAACATCATTTGGCATGCTGCTCCTAAGTAATTTATAATAGTCATCAGTGAGTGTGGTGTGTCACTGAGATTATTCACTACCCATCAGACAGCTTGTAAGAATTCTAATGTTTTAGGCCAAAATCACTCTGGGTTTCTCCCAGGTTCTTCAGGCCAAGGGACCCTGTCGATGGAAAGTTAATCTGGAAGGGGCAGCAAAGCAACCTCTCGTCCACCAGGTAGACAGCTTTCATCTGGCCAGTGCAGCCACATTAGTGGGTACACCGAGCAGGAAGGGTGAAGCGCAGCCTGGAGAAGCACTGGTTCAGGGCATCCACACTGCTGTCTCTGAAGTTGCATCCACTTACACCAGAGCCTGTGTTCTCGCGAATATGCAATCCATGTCATTGACACTTCTTTTCCACAGCCACAGTGGCAGATTGACATGAGTTACACTACTTTGCCATTTACCCTCTTTTACGTGCCTTCTCACCCTCTTACACCAATGTGTAAGTTACAACATTTGACTCTGTTGAATTTTTTTGAATTTTTTGATAACTGCTCTCATTCTTTGTCTGTCTCATTGCCCTATTGCCTCTTCTCTGTTGTTCCTTCCCCCGCCCCCATCCTTGTGTTCTGTCCCATCACTTTTTTCTCTATTCCCTTTTCAGTGACTTGATCCTTCTCCTCTCACAATGAAGTAAGAAGAGAAAAACACTCTGGTTTGACTCTTGCTTGCCTCCACTCTGAGTTTAGTCACAAGAGATCTGTGACTCATCCTTTGAACTGAGCCCAAGTACCCTGAATACCGCCACTTAAATCAGAGCACTTCTGGAAGTTTACAACCAGATTCTCTACTGTGCTCAATGTCTTATAGGCACAGCAGGGTGGGGAAGCTGCAAAGGAATGGGTTGATTCTCACTGATCAGTGGTCTAATTCTATATAAGTCCCAGCATAGCTCAATGCTGCCAGCTCAGGGCAGCTTTAATCTATGCCAGCTGACTATGGCCCTCAAGGTTCACCAACCAGGGATCTCCAGAGTGCAGTATGTTCTAGCCACACACACTCCCTTCTCTGACATGTCCCCTATGCCAAGTGCTTGCAGGGGTTTGGGTGCAAGAGTGACACTGACTTTGTTTCAATTGAGTACTTCCCTATTCCAGGAGAATCCCCAGCTGGGGAGACTGGGCTGGTTTGTGGGGCCAGAGTTAGGAAAAGAATCTAGCTCTAGACGTTTTCCTATTTTCACTAAAGCTCTTTAATGCTGAACAGTGTACTGTATGTGGGAATGGCTTTGGAAACCTGCTAGTGAATGATTACTCCTGAAAGCTGCTTATCAGGAACACAGCCAGCAACATCAAAAGGGAGGAATGTGTACTGCCTTATAGCATCAAGCTGTAGAGTTTACTTCCAGAGTCAGATGTGTAAAACTGAAGCATTCTCATCAATATACTCATGACTTGTCATACAAGTACTATACTGCAGCTGTAAGAGGAGCATTTACATTACTTTACAGTATTTCCCACAAACTGAATCCTGAAGATTTAAAAGACTATACATAATCTCAGAGTTACAGCTTTAATATGTGCCTTATGTCTAAAATCCTATGGAAGGGTTTGTTTTAGCCATTTTATAGTTCTTTGGGACCTTACATTAAAATATCACAACAACTCTGATGAAAGGCTCATCTATGGAAAGACTCAAATAACTCCTAAGTCAAATTGACTGAGAATTGTTTGCCTTGTTCCTGAGTGCAGATCCTTTCCTCTAAATACAAAAACACACATGATTATTGTTTGGGTTTTTTTTTAATACTGGTATAACTACAATTCAAATACTAAATGTTGTTCAGTTCAAATATTAGCAAACAAACAAAGAATTTTGAAGTGAAAGGTAGGCTCCAAATCAACCAGAGTAACTGAGTTCCAAACAAATACTGGATAAAAAAAGGGTACTTTTTATCAGTCAGAGAGAAATATCCAAAATGAGCTGAATGCATCTATTTTTGTCTCTAGCCTGCATATTTATATGCCAATGTTACTAAATTTAGTCATTTCTCTGTCTCCTTTTACCAGCTGTGAGCCAGCACTGTTGGGCCTGGTCTACATTATGAGTTTAGTTCGAATTTAGCAGCGTTAAATCGAATTAACCCTGCACCCGTCCACACAACGAAGCCATTTACTTCGACATAAAGGGCTCTTAAAATCGATTTCTGTACTCCTCCCCAACGAGGGGAGTAGGGCCAAAATCGACATTGCCATTTTGAATTAGGGTTAGTGTGGCCGCAATTCGATGCTATTGGCCTCCGGAAGCTATCCCACAGTGCACCATTGTGACTGCTCTGGACAGCAATCTGAACTCGGATGCACTGGCCAGGTAGACAGAAAAAGCCCCGTGAACTTTTTAATTTCATTTCCTGTTTGCCCAGCGTGGAAAGCACAGGTGACCACGCAGAGCTCATCAGCACAGGTAATCATGCAGTCCGAGAATCGAAAAAGAGCACCAGCATGGTCCGTACCGGAGGTACTGGATCTGATCGCTATATGGGGAGAGGATTCCGTGCTAGCAGAACTACGTTCCAAAAGATGAAATGCCAAAACGTTTGAAAAAATCTCCAACGGCATGATGGAGAAAGGCCACAATAGGGACTCACTACAGTGCCATGTGAAAGTTAAGGAGCTCAGACAAGCCTACCAGAAAACCAAAGAAACAAACGGAAAGTCCAGGGCAGAGCTACAGACATGCCGCTTCTAAGCTGAGCTGCATGCAATTCTAGGGGGGGGCCGCCACCACTACTCCACCACTGACTGTGGATTCCGAGGAGGGTGTAATCTCAGCCATGCCTGAGGATTCTGCGGATGGGGAAGATGAGGAGGAGGATGAGGACGAGCTTGCGGAGAGCACACAGCACTCCCTTCTCCCCAACAGCCAGGATCTTTTTCTCAGCCTGACTGAAGTACCCTCCCAACCCTCCCAAGGCATTATCTCAGACAATGAGGCCATGGAAGGGACCTCTGGTGAGTGTACCTTTGTAAATATAAAACACGGTTTAAAAGCAAGCGTTTTTTAATGATTAATTTGCCCTGAGGACTTGGGATGCATTCGCAGCCAGTACAGCTACTGGAAAAGTCTGTTAACTTGTCTGGGGATGGAGCGGAAATCCTCCAGGGACATCTCCATGAAGCTCTCCTGGAGGTACTCCAGAAGCCTTTGCAGAAGGTTTCTGGGCAGTGCAGCCTTATTCCGTCCTCCATGGTAGGACACTTGACCACGCCATGCTAGTAGCAAAGAAACTGGTATCATTGCATGACAAAGCCTGGCAGCGTATGCTGGCATTCAAGCAACATCCGTTCTTTATCTCAGTGTTATCCTCAGGAGAGTGATATTGTTCATGGTAACCTGGTTGAAATATGGGAATTTAATTAAGGGGACAGAGGTGGCCGTTTGCCTGTGGCTGAAAAAAATCCTTCCCTGCAGTTACCCAAGCGGTGGGTGGGGGGGCATTGGCGCTGAGCTTTTCGCATTTGGCTAGCAGGGATCTTCCCTGATACCAGCCACGCGGTGCGGGGAGGGGTAAAGCGATCATCCCACAGAATTGGATTGGGGGGGCGGTTAGTTTGGTTTCTGCAGGGATCTTCCCTGATACCAGCCATGCGGTGGGGGGAGGGGTAAAGCGATCATCCCAGAGAATTGGATGGGTGGTGGTGAGGTTTAGTTTGGTTTCTGCTGCTGCACGTTAACAGGAAAACCGCAGCACTCAACGGGCTTTGCTTGGTATGGGAAAGGAGAGCGCTGCTTTAATGAAGGTTGCAGAAGCCGAAAGACAATGGTTTACCATGGCTGCATGCAAGCCGAATTCTGTTGCCCAGCCCTGCGTCTGTGATCTCTAACACCAAAGCTGCAGGTACTCAATATATGATGCAAAATGCGACCTTGTACTGAAATCACATGTGCTATGTAATGTGAATAGTGTTGTTCACCGTGAAAGAGTATAAGCATTGTTCTGTAAAATGTATCTTTTTAAATACTTCTCTCACTTTTTTCCCTCCCTCCCGCAGCTGCAAATTTTTCAAGCCTCCCTCCTCCGTCCTGAAGGCTATCTCAGATAAGGCGGTGAAAAAAACGCACGCAAGACGAAATGTTCTCAGAAATCATGCAATCGACCCGCGATGAAAGAGCTCATCTGAATGAGTGGAAGGACATGGTATCAAAGTACAGGAAAGATGCCAGTGAACGTGAGGACAGGAGGGTCGAACGTGAAGAGAGGAGGGACGCTCAAGATGAGAGGTGGCGGCAGGAAGATCAGAGGCAGCAGGATGCAACGCTGGGGCTACTGCAGGATCAAACGGACATGCTCCAGCGTCTGGTGGAGCTTCAGGAACGGCAGCAGGATCACAGAGTGCCACTGCAGCCCCTGTATAACCGCCCTCCCCCCTCACCATGCTCCATAGCTTCCTCACCCAGACGTGTAAGAACGCGGGGGGGAGGGAGGCTCAGTGTACCCACCCACTCCACCCCAGTGGACAGCTCAAGCAAAAGGCTGTCATTATTTTGAACTTTTGAAGTGGCCTTTTCCTTCCCTCCTATCCTCCTCCCAAACCCCACCCGGGCTACCTTGTCAGTTCTCTCCCTATGTTTATAAACAATTAATAAAGAATACATGATTTTTAAATGATAGTGACTTTATTTCCTTTGAAAGCAAGCTTTGATCGAATGGGGGAGGGTGGTTTGCTTACAGGGAATGAGTCAATCAAGGGGGTGAGTTTTCATCAAGGAGAAACAAACAGAACTTTCACACCATAGCCTGGCCAGTCATGAAACTGGTTTTCAAAGCTTCTCTGATGCGCAGCGCTTCCTGGTGTGCTCTTCTAATCGCCCTGGTGTCTGGCTGTGCATAATCAGCGGCTAAGCGATTTGCCTCAGCCTCCTACCCCGCCATAAAGGTCTCCCCCTTACTCTCACAGAGATTGTGGAGCACACAGCAAGCAGTAATAACAATGGGAATATTGGTTTGGCTGAGGTCTGAGCAAGTCAGTAACATGCGCCAGTGACCCTTTAAACATCCAAATGCATATTCTCCCACCATTCTGCACTTGCTCAGCTGTAGTTGAACAGCTCCTGACTACTGTCCAGGCTGCCTGTGTATGGCTTCATGAGCCATGGCATTAAGGGGTAGGCTGGGTCCCCAAGGATAACTATAGGCATTTCAACATCCCCAGTGGTTATTTTCTGGTCTGGGAAGTAAATCCCTTGCTGCAGATGTTTAAACAGATTAGTGTTTCTGAAGACGCGAGCATCATGAACCCTTCCTGGCCATCCCACATTGATGTTGGTGAAATGTCCCTTGTGATCCACCACTGCTTGCAACACCATTGAAAAGTACCCCTTGTGGTTTATGTACTGGCCGCCCTGGTGCCAAGATAGGGATATGGGTTCCATCTATCGCCCCACCACAGTTAGGGAATCCCATTGCAGCAAAGCCATCCATTATGACCTGCACATTTCCCAGAGTCACTACCTTTGGTAGCAGCAGCTCAGTGATTGCTTTGGCTGCTTGCATCACAGCAGCCCCCACAGTAGATTTGCTGACTCCAAATTGATTCCCGACTGACCGGTAGCTGTCTGGTATTGCAAGCTTCCACAGGGCTATCGCCACTCGCTTCTCAACTGTGAGGGCTGCTCTCATCTTGGTATTCTGGTACTTCAGGGCAGGGGAAAGCAAGTCACAAAGTTCCATGAAAGTGCCCTTATGCATGCGAAAGTTTCGCAGCTACTGGGAATCGTCCCACACCTGCAACACTATGCGGTCCCACCAGTCTGTGCTTGTTTCCCGGGCCCAGAATCGGCGTTCCACGGCTATAACCTGCCCCATTAACAGCATGATCTCCAAAGCGCTGGGGCCCGCGGTTTGAGAGAATTCTGTGTCCATGTCCTCATCACTCTCGTCGCCGCACTGCCGTAGCTGACTCCTCCTCACTTAGTTTTTCAGGTCCTGGTTCAGCATAAACTGCACGATAACACGCGAGGTGTTTACAATGTTCATGACTGCTGTCTTGAGCTGAGCGGGCTCCATGCTTGCCGTGGTATGGCGTCTGCATTGTTCACCCAGGAAAAAAGGCGCAAAACGGTTGTCTGCCGTTGCTTTCCTGGAGGGAGGGGAAGAATGTACCCAGAACCACCTGTGACAATGTTTTTTGCCCCATCAGGCATTGGGATCTCAATTCAGAATTCCAATGGGCGGAGGAGACTGCGGGAACTATGGGATAGCTACCCAGATTGCAACGCTCCAGAAGTCGATGCTAGCCTTGGTACATCGACGCACACCGCCGAATTAATGTGCTTAGTGTGGCCGCATACACTCGACTTTATACAATCGGTTCCCAAAAATCGAATTCTGTAAATTCAGAGTAATCCCGTAGTGTAGACATACCCTTGGTTTAGAAAATGAGTTACTGTTACTTCTATTAAAGATGGGCTTGAATCAAACCTCTACATCCAAATACCCTAGAACTTTGTGTTGGGGCTCTGAACTCCAGTTTTAGTACTGATCTGAATATTGCAACTAGCCTGTCTCTCTCATGTGCTGAAAAAAAATCTCTGAACTCAAGATGCCTGATTCTAATTTCACCTACATCAGTGTAAATGAGGATTACCTCCAGCAAAGTCAACTATCTTGATGCAAAATGGCTAGGACAGCAGAATCGGAACCTGGCAGTTCAGAATCTAGATCTCAGTTTTGCAACATGGACTCATCTCTATATACTATACACTATTAACAGTGGTTCTTAGTTCTAAGGGCTGCAGCATTATTTCTTTGAGTCCTTCATGGTTCAATTATATGGAAGGTATTGTATAGTTTTAGAACTAATTATATCCACCTATATCATCTTAGGCAAGCTGTATATTATGTTTTTTACATAATGGAAAAATCTGTGGGAAAATCTGTACCTATATCAAAGATTTATAGGCAACCTATGACCTAATTTGCTATCTCTGTGCAAATCAGGCAGAAAAGCAATTGGACAAGAAGCCTATTCCAGATTCAGCTTCATTCTCATAAGTCATAATGTTGGTTTGCATTCAGATAAGGGAGGGATCAGAGACATTCGAGAGAGAAATGCTCTTCAGATGGCAGGGGAATATGATCCAGAAGCAACTCGTCCAGAGTGTCCTTGGCCCTGATAACTTGCCAAAAATCCACCGTAGAAATTAGAATAATAATGCATAATGCCTGCACACAAGAAGAGCAATGGCAGGGCCTGGAGATATAGGGAAGAGTGCATTTCAGTATTAGCCAGCAACAAGGCGGGGACTGGATACCCAAGAATACTGGTTTGATAGCCAGATTTACTGGCACTGTCCTTTCAGCACGTGGTATCTGGAATAAGATAATGTGAGCGCTGCCACCAAAAAGGTACAGCAGTATAACCATGATACACACACCTATTGGGAAGCTCTCCCTATATGATTCAGTAATTGTGGATCACTTACTCAGTTCATTCTGGAGCTACTAATCATAATATGAATACATGAGAATGAGGGCCAACTTCTCACTCAGGTGAAGCTGGCACCAGATTGTACTGTAGTGCAGGGCCTATAACTCCAGGTTGGTTCTCAGAGTAACTTGATTGCTTACGAATGCCTCTGAAACATCAAATGCCATACATAGTATGGAGTCTAGGCTGGACAGTATACGTTCCCTTTTCCATTTTGGCCATGAATGACTTATTCCTGTGTAGAAATCTGCACAGCTGGTCCTAATTACAGCTTGTCAGAAAATGTCAACAAATATGAAGTTTTGACCAGGTCTAATACAGTCTGAAGTGGTATTTATGTTACGTGCTGGGACATAAGTAGTCTAGAGCCAGAACCAGAGCCGTGGGTCAGAGCTGGAATCAGAAGACAAGGGAACAGGGATTTGGGAGCAAAGGTGGTACAGGACAGATTGCAATTGCAAGTGTAATTATTGAGCAACCAGCAATCTCCTCCTACTGCTGCTAAATTTAAATGCAGTCCTGTTAGCTTCTTGCCGCCAATCAGATGATTCTGCCACAGACCAGCTGGATTTATTAACTGGCCTGAGGGTTAAGCCAGGGAGGCCTAGGTTCAGCCAAGGGGTCTCAAACCCATAGTTCCTGACAATTTACTCTACAGACAAGTGTACTGTTGGCCCAAAAGTACAAGGTGGCCCAATGTGGGGAGATGTGCAGGTACAATAGAGAATATGGAGAAAATAAACTTTCCCTTAATAAAATAATGTTTGTGTCCCTCTTCAAACAGGTGTAGCTTGATTAATTTAATCTCAGCTCTGAGCCCACAATTTGCTTTTTACAAATGTTCACACAGACCTAATGATACAAATATATACACAAGAGTGAATAATGAAGAGATGAAGAGACACACACAGACCAACTTGAAATCCAGTTTTTAATTTGCCATGAATGATTTTGTCCTATTGTGTGAAAACTGTGCACACAGATGTGCAAGAGGAGAGTAGGACCATATATGTTATATCTTGATTTCAACTGGAGTATGCACTTAGGGCAGCCAAGGGACCCAGCATGGCCTTTTTTTTAGGACAGATCCCTTACATGTACAATAGAAATGTCATTGCAATTGCTAAATTTTAATCCCAGACAGCACAAGTTATGGGAATACACAGCCTGAAAGTATTTCTCCTCTTGAAAAGCACAAGAGACTCATCAGTTCAAATATCCCCCACCCCAGAAGAGTTTACACCTGCCAAAATCTTTCAGGCAGCTGATCATTGACTGGATGCAGTTTCAAAAGCCTGTACAATCTGGCTGTTCCTTGGGGAGAATACTGGATTTATCATTACAGTGCAGGAAACACAAGAAGGGTAAATATCTGTTTCTATTCCTTGCAGATAGAAACAAGGAATGTGGAATGGGTAGACTGAGAATTCCCAATTATCTTACCAGTCAAATAAAGGAATTGAAGACAACATTTATACCTAAAAATGATTGACTTCCATATTCCTCTGTAATGGAAAATACAGCAAACAGGTTGTATTATCCTATGTCAAGATGAAAATTGGATTACGCAGCTAAAATTCAGCCATAGCAGAAACATCTCAGAGATAAGGTTTGCTTTCAATATGCCCTAAATTAGAAAGTGAGTAATCATTTAATATTGACTGCTTTGTATATGGTTTTGTCTCCTTACAATCATCAGAGCAGAGAAAACCATGAAACAACGCACAAAACTTCCCTAAATTGTCTTCAACAAGGTGTAATTTACTCAGGATTGCTTTGAAAGGATTTATCAGTAGATACATATATTATGAAAAAGTAAAAGATTATAGGCTAGAATGCTTAATAAGAGCTGATCCCACAAAAATCTTTAATTGAACCAAATAAATTATATTAAAATAACTTTCTTCTGTGAATACTATGTTTTTCATTATAGCAATGCTAGTAGTGTGTCAGAAAATGCAGAAGCAAAATATGTAGATTTATATTTAATCCTGTTTCATATCATTGCATTTAATTCTTTTAAGTACATGGGACCATTTAAATACATTGTACAATTCTGCCCTGGACAGCATAGGCAAGTCTCCCACTGAAGTCAATAGGACTCACGTGTGCCTAAAGGACAATGCTGCTCATAATCAGGTAATGTTCTGATGTCCCTCTATTATGTTGTATTATACATTATTCCAGGAGAGGTCTCATCGAGTTCAATTGGCCTATTCATGGAGCAAGGTAGTACTTAACAGTAAAGCTATCAGAATCTGCCCCAAAGGTATCAGACAAGAATCTGGACTATAACAAGATTTCTAGAAAATTAAGGAGGGCTCCTATTTACCATTTTTGAACATCTTGTGACTTTATAATTTTTAGAGGTAGAACACAGTCTCATTGGTTCCGCTATCACTACTGCAGTGCATCATCAATAAACTTTCACTTAGTGTTCTATTTTGAATGGTTTTGAAGGTACATGCTGAACACCAGGCATATAGAAGGGAGTAAACACAAAGTGGATCCGTATTATGAAACAGCAGCACTGTGTCCAGCAACATATTAACTGGCAAAATATAGTATATAAACAATATGAAATATTGGACTTTACCAGTACCTCATTTGGAGGGTAAAGCTATATAAAGACTCCATCCAAGCATATTAAGGTGAAAATAAACTTCCATGCTAACAAGGCCACAAGTATCATGGAAGATTATTTTACTAGCATAAAAAAAAACAGTTAATGTGGGCAGCTACCACTGGCATATAACATTGTTCTTTAACCCCGTTGCCCATTTTGGGTGATAGTATACTATCTTCCCTGGTTCTGGGGACACAGTTTGATAATAAGGGGAAATAAGCAGATATTTTTTCCTTAATGTTAGTGAATAAATTTCATTTATATATTATTTACCCCTTCTAGCAATATTTAACATTTATATAGAAAACTGGCATTCCATCATTCTTCAGTTATGCTTTTGACTAGAGCTTCCATACATCATTGCCACTTTAAATTTTTGGCAGGTCAGTAGATCTCACAACACAGCAGCCAAAAGTTCCTGATAGCAATGACCAAGATTGCACTAGTAGTACCTTCATATAACCTCTCAGCACAGCAGCACTTACATATATGTAAGCAACTGAAAACAGAGTCTTATAATGGGATTGTAGGTCAACCTTAAAAACAGCCAGTACCTATATATAGCATTGCCTATAATTAAGGTTAACCTACACATCTCATTATAAGACCCTGTTTTCAGATGCTCAGAACCTGTAAACTAACTGGTTGGCCTAAAATTTCCCATGCAGGGTATCTGCCTGATGCCAAATCTTTCTGGAAAATTTCAGTTAAATTGGGTCAGCTGTTTCCAAGGAAAATGCTTGGGCAAAATACATTATTATTCCCATGTTAAAAAATTCGGACATCCTTTTCTTTGACAAGTTCTAGCACTCCTATGCTTTGGAACAGGGACAGGAAATTTGGTGGCGGGGGGGGGGGAGAGCAGGGCTTTTGCCCTCCTGAAAATACACCCAAATTTCACGAAGTTAGAAGTACTTGAAAAATCTCAGTTCTCACATAGTCAGTACAGACTTCTTAGATTTTAGCAGCTAAACTCTCCAAAGATCTGTAAAATGGGAATAATACCCCTCATCTCTCAGGAATGTGATGAAAGTACATTCATTGTTATTCATGAAATACTCAGACACTATAGTGATAAGCAGCAAAGAAAATTCCTGAGGAAATTAATAATTCTGTCTTCAGAGCAGGGTTTGAAGAGAGTGCCATAAATAAGGCATGGGGACCACACATTAAACAATGAGAAGAAAGCAAAAAAGCAAACATTGAAAATTTGCTCATTAAATGAGCACCATTTTCCCTGTGCACTGAATGAGGCAGGAGCTCAGTGGAATAAAAGAGTATGTGATCATGTAACTAAAGACTGTATCCGAATGCTCACAAGGGGGTTGAATTAAGGTTGCACAGACAACTTTAATTCTGGCATTTCCTAACTTTTGAGTTCTTGATTTTGCAGTCTTAATAATGTCCTTTTAACAGAATATTTTTCACACACACACACACACACACACACACACACCCCCAAGAGCTCTACTATAGTTAAGGTTAAGATCAAGTTTTTGTTTTAAAACTTCACTGTAAGTCCTCTAACATCTACACAGTTGCTTGGATTGTCTTGAAATTTGGTGTGCCATATGGGGCAAATTTTGGGCCATTTGACACATGGGTTCCCAAGATACCCCTTGACTAAAAAACAGCATTTTTTAAAGTTCAAAGAGTCTGCCAAGCTTTTTTTCCAATCACACAGAGATTGACCCACGGCTCAGATCATTACACCAGGGTGTCCAGAGCTTTGTTACCCAAGCAGATGCCCAGCATCTACTAGCCTTTGGGGGAAAATCAAAATGTTACTTCAAAAAGAATTTGCTTCTCCCATTTAGTATTTTGCAAGCCTCATGTGCTGACATAGCAACTGTGTGGCCTAGTGGAAAGACCATTGGACTAGCTCAGCCACTGGCCTGAAGGGTGACCTTTGGCAAGTCACTTCACCTCTCGTTGCCTCAGTTTCTCATCTGTAAAATGGGGACAATAATGCAAAGATCTTTGAGAGCTACTGATGAAAAGCACTATATGAAAGGCCTTTTGATTATTACCTAGCTACAGTAAGATGTCTGCTGCAAACCTAGGTGAGAAATACAAATGTCTAAATGAGCACTAACTGTTACCATTTCTTCTTCTGTTTAAAAAATAGGAAATTAAATGGCAAAAAGACTTAGCACAGAGTTAAAGTTGCCCGGCGATAGGTTGTGCCCTTCCAGAATGTCGAGTTCAGCAAAACTCAAACTTCTGAAAACCAGGAAATACAGACATAAGGGAAAGGCTCCTGCAACTTTAAATCTGCCCTTTGAGCGATGCCCCACAACATTCATAACACATGTTCCCACTCTGCCTTTCCACTGTAATGGATAGGCCCTACTTGTGCTTGCCCTGTGCTCGAACACTGAGGGTAGGTCTACACTTACCCGGTAGTTCGGCGGCGAGCGATCGAACTTCTGGGTTTGACTTATCGCGTCTTGTCTGGACGCGATAAGTCGAACCCGGAAGTGCTCGCCGTCGACTGCGGTACTCCTGCTCGGCGAGAGGAGTACCGCAGAGTCGACGGGGGAGCCTGCCTGCCGCGTGTGGACCGAGGTAAGTTCGAACTAAGGTACTTCGAACTTCAGATACGTTATTCACGTAGCTGAAGTTGCGTACCTTAGTTCGACTTGGGGGGTTAGTGTAGACCTGCCCTGAGCCTACTCCCCTGAAAGAATAGTACACTCATAACATTTAACCACTTCATACCCTTTTACAACCCCTTGACACTTACACACAGGTTACCATCTAAACCTATACTTTCCCTTATCCATCATTACATCCACAGACAATCGTAATACCCTAGCTCATTACTGACAATACCTATACAAGAAGGCCCCCTACCCTGCTACTGACAGCCTACAAAATTCTGTACTGAAATGATGCAGTGAAATTGAAATTAAATGAACTCTCAAAGTATATATAGGAAGACACACATAGGAGGACTCAGACCCAGATTTCCTCATGTCACAGTAACAGCTCTTCCAAACTTATTCCTCCACCACTCAGTACAGCTATATCTAAGACAATGAATGCAGCTGGAATGCATGCGGATAATTCCCAGCCAGCCCTGGAAATTGCCAGCCCCAGGAAGGTTGTATGCGTGTTTACCTGAACTCTGTATTTCCTGGTATTCAGAAGTTTGAGTTTTGCTGAACTCAACATTCTGGAAGGGCATGAGCTATCGCCAAGGAAAATAATATATATATTATTACACAGAATTAGCTAAATATGGCTTTGTCCCCTCTTTCCTCTTAACAAATACAAAAAGTTAAAAAAAAAAAAATCAACCTCTCCAAAACCCAACATTCTTGTTATTCAGAAAATTCTTTCCACCATCCTTGGAATCCAACTTGAAATGTAAGAAACCAAACATTTGTTTTTGAGAAAAATCTATCACAGTGCCTGATTCAAGAATTCTCCTTAGTCCATTACATAAGTGCAGCTCACTTTTCAGAACATACACATTGAAAACTTCGTACACAGTCTTCTTTGACATACATTTACACGTACAGGGGCAGAAGTGGTTAACTAATGTCTCCATATCACCTCACTGCATAAATCTTGACTTTACATTGGCTGGATATATAATGTTGATAAAAAATATTGCAGTTGGCTGTCACAATGCATCAGGAACATCTCCAGTTTCTGAGATATTCCATGATGAAGTGAAATATGGCAAACACAAAGTAAAAAACAATTAATTTTAAAATTTCACTTGCACTTATCTCCCCATCCTGACCCTCTCTCTGACACAACTATCAGGAAGAAGGAGGTATTTATTTTCTTCTATGATTATTAATCCCTTGGCATTGGAGTTTATGGATCAAACTGATAATGTTAAACAAAAAAACCAAAGCAACTTGTACAAGTGTCCATACAGAGGCTGTCTTACAGGTTTGAAGTGCTCAGAGAGCTATGTATGGGATAAATGTCCTTATGCTTTAGGACTTACATTGATCACTGACAGAGGATAAGAAGCCAGTGGTATGACAGTAATTTATCTTTCATGTACCATTTGCCCTCCTCTGAAATATCTGGTATAGGCTAGTGCTGGAGGTTTAGATACCATGCTGTTATATATAAGTAAAAAGGAGAGCATATGAGAGATACATGAAGAATAACAGATTAGACAGACCTTTGGTCTCTTCTGGTTCCATAAATCATGATTCAATTAAAGACTAGCCTGAACCAGAAACTGAGATCTGAAACCCCTACATTTGGAGGGAAGTGTATATGTCTGTGGACTCAAATCTCCAGATCTGGTTCATAGATTCCAAGGCTAGAAGGAACCATTGTGATCATCTAGTCTGACGTCCTGTATAACACCAGCCATAGCACTTCCCTGAAATAATTCCTGTTTGAACTAGAGCAGTGGTTTTCAACCTGTGGACTATTTCAGGGTCATGTTAACACCGTTGATTCTTTGGTCCTATATATTCCATCTAAAATTAATACAACAGTAAGTACTTATAGGCCAGGAAAAGGTGGGTGGGTGGGAAAGAGGGAGACAGATCTAAAACTGAAAAGGATGTTATATTTGAGAGTCAGTTCATATGTAGCTCAGGATAAGGGAAATCCTGTGAGAATAGCTGACTTTGCATTATTTCACCTATTGGGGTCAACACCTCACAAGAAGAACTCATGAGTTTTGAGTGCCATCAAACTTGAGTTCAAATCCTAGACTTGTTACAGTCACAAACCCAACCCAAACCCTGAGCCCTAGCTTATTCCTAACCTAGATTCGAACACCTCATCCTAGGCACGTTCTCTAATTAGTAGTGCAGGCCTGCTATCTACGAAAAGCAGGTTCTTTTTGTATGGGAAGGACCACCTGGTATTGCCAACACATCACTATTCTCAGCTGGCAACGTCTTGGTGAGGATTAGAATAGTGAGATTATTCAATTGTTTTATAACCAGGCATTCATTTGAATTAATTATTGGTGGTTGTATATATGCAGATTCAACATTGTTTCTTCAATTACTGCTTCATTTGTTTAGATACAGCAAACATTCTTTGTAATCATTGCTATGCTAAGATGTAATGAGTTTACTGTAGGTGGCTAAACATTTGGGTTACTTTTGAAAGGGTTTCTGAACAAATTTAGGAAGTCAGACTAATTTAATCATTGGCCTCATTGCTAATTAGCCACAACATAATGGCAAGCACTTGAGTATGTGTAACTAGGAAGAGGGCCAGAATTCTGTTTGTAAGAATGGATATTGTAAGGATCAGAAAAGAGAGTCATGCCAAAAGCTAAGTAAATACTTGTATGTATCATACAGTGAAGAAGAACATCCACCTAGTCTTATAATAGTAATGTATAATAAAGTTGAAAAGCTTTTTTCCCCCCATTCCCCACTGGCCATATTTGTCAACACAGAGCCCTGATTTCTAAGAGATGCTGAAGTATGACTGACATAGGGCCAGCATGGCATGCAGAGAAGTGAGGGTAGATAGAGAGGGTGTGGGTGGACTGGGCCACTCAGATTAGGTTGCCAGCCTGTAGAAGAACTGTAGGATTACCAGAGGGAATGCCTCGCTGCTCATAAGTAGCAAACAGAACAATACAATCATAATTTTCTCTGTTTGGACAGATACTTGTCCAGTAAAGAAGAACTCATCCTAGCATAAAAAGAACAAGGAGTACTTGTGGCACCTTAGAGACTAACAAATTTATTTGAGCATAAGCTTTCGTGGGCTAAAACCCACTTCATCGGATGCATGCAGTGGAAAATACAGTAGGAAGATATATATACAGAGAACATGAAAAAATGGGTGTTGCCATACTAACTAACAAGAGTAATCAATTAAGGTGGGATATTATCAGCAGGAAAGGGGGAAAAATTTTTGTAGTGATAATCAGGATGGCCCATTTCTAACAGTTGACAAGAAGGTGTGAGTAACAGTAGCATGGGGAAATAGTTTTTACTTTGTGTAATGACCCATCCACTCCCAGTCTTTATTCAAGACTAATTTAATGGTGTCCAGTTTGCAAATTAATTCCAATTCTGCAGTTTCTTGTTGGAGTCTGGTTTTGAAGTTTTTTTTGTTGGAGTATTGAGACTTTGAGGTCTGTAATTGAGTGACCACCGAGGTTGAAGTGTTCTCCGACTGATTTTTGAGTCTTATAATTCTTGATGTCTGATTTGTGTCCATTTATTCTTTTGCGTAGAGACTGTCCAGTTTGGCCACTGTACATGGCAGAAGGGTTTTAGCCCATGAAAGCTTATGCTCAAATAAATGTTAGACTAAGGTGCCACAAGTATTCCTTGTTCTTTTTGCTGATACAGACTAACACGGCTACCACTCTGAATCCTGTCACCCTAGCATAGTTATTCTGTCTGCTAATTGTCTGCATCAGTTTCCATAAATGTCAATAATGTTTTTATTTTTTGGAAGAACCACACTCTATTCTGCCAAATTTTGTGTCAATGACATAGCCAGATGTCTTTCCAGCCTCCTATCAGCACAACCTGTCTTTTAAGCATTCAAAAATATAACCTTACAATTATATGAGCTTTTGTTTATATTTCTGTTGATATAGCTATAGGTGTATGCATAGAATTAAAAAAAATTGAGACTGGAAAGTCAAACAGCCAAAGGGTAGGAAATGCCAGAATTAAGGCAACTCCCCCTTGCACACATTATGTAACTAAAAACTACCATAAGGTGTATGATTTTTCCCCATAGGACTCCTCACTCAGTGCACAGTAGGGGCAGTGCTCATTGAATAGTTAACTATTTAATATTTCTTTCTTCATCATTGGCCCTAGGCATTATTTACTATACACTGTCCAAACCTCATCTGAACACAGAATTATTAATTTCTGCATGGGCTTTTTATATGAGGCTTATTGTAATATTTTAGTGCTTTATAAACTTCACAACACCCCTGCAAAGGAAGGTGATATTATCCCCATTTTATACATGGAAACAGATGCATAAAGATGAAGGCCAAAAATTGTCAGAGGTAACAGCTAATTTTGGGTGCCCTATACGAGAAAGACAAGACCTGATTTTTCAGAGTACTTAGCATTTTATAGCCCTGCATATGCTCAGAGGAGATCTCTCATTGACCTCAATTGCTGTGGGGGAGCGCTCAGTAGTTCTACACATCAGACCCCAGCAGCACATAGCAACACTGTGGCTGAGGCAGGGTCAGAATCCAGTTCTTAAGGACAGCATTCAACTGCCTTAACCATGAGGCCATCATTACCCTCCTGCAACCCGCTCCTCTTTCACTACACACCTCCCAGCTTCTGCAACACATGAAGCAGGGGTCCTACAGACTGGAGCTTCACCTGCTGAACAGCTCCCATTCCCAGAGCCCTAGCCACACTCTGCACTTGTGAAAAATGTAATTAAAGACATAAGGCATCTACACAGTTTCCTTACTTTTGAAGGCTTGACTTCTCATCCTGAAGATTCTTTGAATGTAGGGTTTTTACAGGATAGCCTAACTTTAAAAAATTAAAATAATTTAATCACAGAATCATACTGACCCTCAATGTGTGTCATCTGCAGGGTAGATACAAGGCACAAGCCTCTACACCCCTCCCCCATCCACTTCTGCACCTATCTTCCACACCCCAGCTCCTGCCCCTCCCTACTGCTATCCCATCAGCTGCTCATCCATATTTTCCTCCTGTTGTTTTTGGTTCCTGAACCCACCTCTACAGCTATCCTCCCCAGCTGCTTTCCCATCCACAGCCTCTCTAGCTCCTGTCCCCAGCCCATGTTCTTCTCCCCCTGTTCCCACCCCTTCCCCTCTGCTCTTCTCTCCTCCCCCCATTCAGTTCTCTGCCCTCCTCTCCCTTATTCCAGGTTCCATCCCTCTCTTCCCATTCTACAACTTTGCATTCACATCAGGCTGCTTCTTCATTCATCTCCATGCTGCCTGGGCACAGCAAGGGGAGAACTGAGAACACAGGATAGACAATCCCCCTGCTTTCCATTCTAATACCCAAGAGGAGAAGCAACCCATCAAATGTCCTGCTCAGCCCCTGCAGTTGTGGGCTGGAGCATGCACAGTCCAGCCACCACATAGGAGTTCTGAGGGGGATGGACTCTTCAGAGAATTTGCTTACCAAACTCACAGTTCTGCCATAGGGCGTGGCTATCCCATAGCATCCCCCTGCTAACAAAGCATTGTTCCACAGGTTCTCCCTGCCTCAGTTTCCTCTCACCAGGTTTCCAGAAAAAAATCCACAAAGGCTTTCCATTCAGTAACTCCCCCTTCTTGAGGTCTGCATTTATTAACAGAAGTCCTCAAAAATCATGTTCCAAAATAAACCAGCCTGAGCCTTTTCTAGCTAAAGTCCTTCTACAGGCCTCTATCATCCTTGTCCAACTCTCTGAATCGGAAACCAGCAGGTAACTCCTTTTCTGCTGCTTTCCTCAGTCTCTCCTGATTTCTTAGGGTTTGACTCCAAGGCTGTTTTCCTGGAGACCCTTACAGTCTCAGCCCCTCTAGGTTATCTTTCCAACTTCCAGCCTCTGAAATAGAGCCCTGGCTCCCAGATTGTTCACCCTAGAGTCCCCTGTTGATTTTTTCCTAGTGCCTACTTCATAAACTTTCACTAAAGCCTAGCTTGCCCCCTAGGCTTCTATTCCACTAGACTGCATTTTCTGCCCTTTTATAAGGCCCAGGTGTTTCAGGCTATCATGTGACCCCAATTAGTCCTGCCGTCTATGGCTAAATTGCAGTCAGGTGGGGCTGATTGAACAGGGTTGGCTAACTCCAGCCTCCTAGCCCTTAGAGAGGCAGGTCACCCTGTTGCAAAGTGTCTAGGGAACATGTGCAAAATGAGATTTTTCAGAGGCTCATGCTGGCCAAATTTGAGAAGATTTTCAAAGGAACAACAAAAGGCACATCCCTGCCTCCTGGGGTCCTGTTTTCGAGCCCCCGCTCCAACATATGCAGGTGCTAGAACTCAATAAAATGGGTGTAAGAATTTTTCTTTAATCAGTGGCAAACTTTATTTTCTTCCAATCTCATTCCCTCATTTTCAGATACAGCTGAACCAATTTTAGCTGAAATTCTAAAAATAAGTAATAATCAGAGGTAAGCATATACCTGACATGGAAAATTTCATTACAAATGCTTACACTTTTGCCAATTTATAAGTAATTGAAAATTGGATCTTATAATAGAAAAGTACAGGACAATATTAACTATACAGATCATTACCTATGCTGCCTTTAATATAGATAGAGATGCATATATATATGGATGTGTGTATATCTATAACAAACAAAAAATACAATAGTTACTTTGTATTTAAATTCAAACAGTAAGGAGAATACTGCTTAATAAACTCAGATGCTTAAATCAATAAAAATTATAGTCATTTTTAGAAACTTCCTACATTTACTAAATTCCAGTGGGAAGGAACGTATAAGTGTTCAGGATAGTTTCTAACAGTCCATGCGCCTTTTGTGAGGCTATTGGAAGAGAAGGAGGGACACAAATTGAAGTAAAAATTAGTTAGGTTTCTTTTGCTAACATACTGATGTTTCTTTTTGACACATTGCCCTAACCTTCACCTTCTCCACGATGCGGACCTAGATACAACCCAGCCATTGAGCCTAATGTTATGACCTTCCAGTTGCTGCCTGCTCAACCTCCTTATTATTTGTTTATACTGGTGTGTCAAAAGAATGCTCCTCTCCCCCAATCCTTTTAACACACCCAAACACATGACTAAAGATATTTATCATCATATATCCATGAGCCAATAGCATAAAACAGAATTAACTAAACTCCAGTGGGAGGGAATTCTGAAACATATTTATTAAAAATTAATCTCTTTAAAATAAAACATTTGACTTAAAATTAATGTTTGCAAGCCCAAGCCTGCAAAGTGCTGAGTGCATTGAACTCCAGCTTTGATGGGAATTCACTTTGATGGGAATTCAGGAGGACCTGGCAGGATTGGGTCCATAGCTATCAATCATTGGTAATGAATATTCTGACTCTATAGCAAAGTCAAATTCTTGTATGATAGGTCTAAAAACTATCTGAGTTATAACAACAGCACCTTTAATGTTTTGGTATACAATATGAAAAGGCCTCTGGGACCATAAGAAAAAAGCAACAGACCCAGTTCACTCTTCGGTTTCCATCAACTTCGCTCCTCTGGCACAATGGAACTTCTACAATAAGGGTAAAAGCTTTTCTGTGGAGGGGATGGAGTTTTGTCTAGGGCTGGGCCCAGACTCTAGAATGAACTTCCATAGGAACTAAGGCCCATCACAAACTCACCACCTTCTGTTCTAAGTGCAGGGTGAATTTCTTTGACCTGCTTTCCATAACTAACTTAGAGTAATGTACATGTATACATATTATTTAAAAAAATTCCAAAACAAAACATTCCACTGCACACTTTTCTCCCCATGGGGAGAGGATGAGAGAACAAGACACACGACAGATGTTAGTCATGTTGCTTAATGCACTACTGGAAGGTCCACAGATGCTATAGGGATGAGTGTGATAACAGAACATAGAATAGAACAGTACAGAACTCAGGGGTGATGGGATGGTAAGCTGCAGAGAGGTAAGCAGACCACAAGTGCCTCTTTGCCGGGGCCCCAGCTAACCAGCACCACCCTCAAAGTGGGAGGGACTATCTGAAAATGGGGTGGTACAAGTTAGCCAATAGAGATCTCAGCTCATCTCCTTGCACTTTGCATTATCAGAGCTCTGTAGAATAACAATGAGAAACATAATGGATTAGAATGAAAAAAATCTACCGACATCCCTACCCAACATAAGTGCAAGCATAGCAGGATGGCACACACAATAAAAGAGAACAGAGAGCGATCTTCAGCCATGTGTTAAAAATGTCATAGATAAACACTGAGTTACATCTAGGGCAAGAGCATACCAGTGTGGGGGAGCTACAGATGGAAAATGTCTTCTCTTCTGTCTTCACAAGTTTATACTTTGAGGTGGAAAGCAGTTCCACTCCTGCAGAGCTCAGGTGCTGCAACAGCAGAAAGTTGTTCTATACACAGTGTGCTCCTCATAATCTATTGCTTCTTTCCTTGTAAATGTATTTCTTATTGTTTCTTTTCATTTGTGCGTTCCCTTCTTTTTCTTCAATCAAAACTTACTGTTCTGATGGTCAAATCCCTTGAAGACATATGTGCCTATTTGCCACTACTTTTGAGCTTGTGTGGTGCTTTACACCTGTGCAGAGTGGGTGTAAAACACTACCAAATCAGAATGGCAGCATTTTGCAGTCACTGTGTACTTTCTGGCTCCGGTCACTCAGTTTGGTTGACACAGAAGTGAAGGGTGTGGTGGGCAATGATGTTAGGGAAGTGCAAAAGTGGCATACTTGTCCAGGGCTATATCTAGCCACCTACGGCAGCATGTAGGGTACATAAAAGCATTACATATGTAACTACACGGTGCAGTGGAAGGTTCCAGCAGCAGGGAAAGGCTCCAGAAGCAGGGAGATACTGAAGCCTTTCCTCACTGCCACAGCCTTTCACTGAAGCATGGAAATGCTCCAGCAGTGGGGAGGCAGTGGGGAAAGGTTCTGATCAAGAGGGGGGGAGGGGGCGCGAGGCAGCAGGGAAAAGCTCTGACAGCAGAGACATGCCAGAGCCACTCCCCATTGTCAGAGCTTTTCCCCAGCTTTCTCCTTCACTATGTCTACTCTTACAGTGGTGTGTAGAGTACAGACACTGCACACCCAGCTTGCATGGATATAAACAGCAGTATAGACAGTAAGATACAACTTAGGCAAGTATTATAGAGTAGAGGGGCTACACAGCTAAACTCCCAGAGTATGTACCCTTTACAGCTCTCTACTCACTCAAGCAGTGCCTCCTCTGTCTACACTGATGTTTTTGGCAGTGTAGTTTCTGCTGCCAGAACCTTTCCTCACCACAGTGAAAGGCTCCCACTGTGGGGAAAGGCTCCGGCAGGTGGAAGGCAGTGGGACACTACACTGCAAAAAATAGCAAAATAGATGTGGGAGGCACTGCATGGACATGTAGAGACTCATGAAGGGTATGTACCCTGGGGGTTCAGGTGCGTAAGCACTCTAAACTACTTGCCTAAGCCATGTCTCACTGTCTACACTGCTATTTATACTCATTCTAGCTAGGCATGCAGTATCTGTACTCTGCCTAGTGCTGTAAGTGTAGAAATAATCAAGGAGAAATGGGGGCTGTTTCAGCCCCTAACACAAGAACAACTCTAACTTCCACCAGCTTGTAATGGACCTCTAGGAAGTATCATGCCGATGGGGATCTCAAGCACACAAGATGCTCCCATCACACTGCTTCCTGCAGTTGACATGCTTCCTATGCTGGCTGTATACCACCAGGGAATGTCCCACAATCCACAGCTGATTGCTGAAACCAGGTTTTCCACCCCTTTGAGCTGCTGGAGCAGTGCAAAGCAGCTAGAGTGGAGACCAAGATCTGGCCCACTTTGTGTAAGTGTCAATAGCCACACAAGCTGCCAGACAGTGGAGAATCAGGCACATATATTTTGGATTGCTAGTTATGTTTTCTTAATTCCATGAATCTATACACTTGCTAGTCTTCAAACAGACTAATATGGTTTTTATGTTTCCAGTACTGTCTCTAGAGTATATTTATTTGACAAAGAAGCAGACTTTCCTGGAGGAGTTATACCCGCCTACAGGCCTGGCATGTTTATCCTTTTTATTATTTTTCACCATTTATTGAAATATTTTGCCAAATAATTTTATTTCTAAAGATTTCTCCTCCTCCTATATTTGTCTGCATTGAACTATCTCTGTCATTATTGGCTTTTAACTGATCTAAGCCTGTATCCAGATAGCTACAGTATTCTGTATTATTTACTGTTATGCCCATTTATAGTATCATCCATCTGTGACTCTCTTTGTTTTCTTTTTCTGCTTTTTGTCCCTCCCACCCAGCACCAATTTACTGCGCCGATTTTCTTCTTCTTCTTCTAGGAACAAGAAGAAAATTGGCCCAATAAATTGGGGGAGGGGAGAAACAGAAAGGGATAATTCACAAAATTGGTTACACCTACTAAGGGATATAAAAGGAAGCAAGCCTACCACAAAGCCAGAGAGGCAAACGGAAGGTCCGGGGCGGAGCCGCAAACATGCCGCTTCTACGCGGAGCTGCATGCCATGCTAGGGGGTGCAGCCACCACTATCCCAACCATGTGCTTTGACTCCTTCAATGGAGAAACACACAGGGAAGCGGGTTCGGGGTACGAGGAAGATGAGGATGAAGATAGCCTCGGTACTGTGGACGCGGTCTGCCGACTTAATGCACTTAGAGCATTTTATGTGGGGACACACACAATCGGCTGTATACAACCGATTTCTATAAAACCGGCTTCTATAAATTCGACCTAATTTCGTAGTGTAGACATACCCAAAGACAAAAGAAGGAGAAGGGAAGGAAAGCTTATAATGGACACAATCAAAAAGGTGGAGGTGTTTAATGTCTCTATAGAAGTTAATTGTGACCAGGTACTTAACACAATTAATATTAACAAGGGGGAAGGAACACAAGCCAAAATAGGGAAAGAACAGGTTAAAAACTATTTTGATTAGTTAGATGTATTCAAGTTGGCAGGTCCTAATGAAATTCATCATAGGACACTTAAAGAACTAGCTGAAACAATCTCAGAACTGTTAGCAATTATCTTTGAGAACTCCTGGAGGACAGATAATGTCCCAGAGGACTGGAAAAGGGCAAACATATCTTTAAAAAGGGGAACAGGGAGGACCTGGAGAATTATAGACCAGTTAGCCTAACTTTGATACCTAGTTATAGACCAGTTAGCCTAACTTTGATACTAGAAATCTAGTGGAACAAATTAAGAAATAACCAATTTGTAAGCACTTACAGGATAACAGGGTAATAATAGCCAATATGGAATTGTCAAGAACAAATCACGCCAAAACAAAGTAATTTCCTTCTTTGACAGGGTTGCCTAGTGGATCGGGGGAAACAGAAGATGCTATATATATCTTAATTTTAGTAAGGCTTTTGACACACTTCTATATGACAGTCTCATAAAAAACTAGGAAAATATGGTCTAGATGAAATTACTAGAAGGTGGGGGCATAACTGGTTGAAAGTCTGTACTCCAAGAGTAGTTGTCAATTGTTCACTGTCAAACTGGGATGAGGTATCTAGTGGGGCCTTACAGGGTTCTGTTATGGGTCCAATGCTTTTCAACATTTTTTTTAATAACATGGATAATCAGGGGTGCTGGAACAATTTGTATAGTGGGGGTGCTGAGAGCCATTGAACCAAACTGTAAATCCTGTGAATAATGGAAACCACTTCAAGTCGGGGGGTGCTGCAGCACCCCCCGGCACCCTTAGTTCCAGCACCTAAGTGGATAATAGAGTACAGAGTATCCTTATACAATTTGCAGATGACACCTCGCTGGGAGGTGTTGCAAGCAGTTTGGAATTAGACTTTAAAATGATCTTGACAAATTGGAGAATTTTTGTAAAATCAACAAGATATAATTCAATGAAGACAAGTACAAAGTATCATACTTAGGAAGGAAACAATCAAATGCACAAATACGAAAAGGAGAATAGGTAGGAGTTCTGCTGAAAAGGATCTGGGGGTTAGATTGGATCACAAATTGAATATGAGTGAACAATCTGATGCAGTTTTGAAAAGAACTAATATTCTGGAGTGTATTAACAGGAGAGTCATATGTAAAACAGAGGAGGTAATTGTCCCACTCTGCTTGGCACTGGTGAGGCTTCAGCTGGAGTACTATCAGTTTTGGGTACCACACTTCAATTTGTCCACATTTTTGTTAGAGTCCAGAGGAGAGCAACAAAAATGATAAAAGGTTTAGAAAACCTGACTTATAAAGAAAGGTTAAAGAAACTGGGCATGTTTAGAATTGAGAAAAGAAGACTGAGTGGGGAATGAGTGAGTTTTCAAATATGGTAAGGGCTGTTATAAAGAGGACAGTGAACAATTATTCTCCATTACCAGTGAAGATAGGACAAGAAATAATGGGCTTAATCTGCAGCAAGGGAGACTTAGGCTAAACATTAGGAAAAAATATTAGGAAAAATAGGCTTCCGGGGAGATTGTGGAATCCCTGTCATTGGAAGATGTTAAGAACTGATTAGATAAATACCTGTCAGGGATGGTCTAGGTTTACTTGGTCCTGCCTGAGTGCAAGGGGCTAGACTAGATGACCTCTTGAGGTCCCTTCCTGATGTAATTTTTAAGCTTACAGTACCTTCATTTATGGGGGAAGCCTGAAAGAATTCCTTTAGTTGGCATAAGTGAACTTGTTAAACTTTGAAAAGGTGGGGAAAAAGGAAAAAATGTGTGGAGGGGAGATAGGGGAGGCCAACAAACCCATGAACAATATTCATTTCATTGTACTCAGTGGCAAAAGGTGGGAAGGAGGGGTGAGGCAAGCAAGGGTGAGAACAAAACTGGGAAATTTTCAAAATTCAAAAATATTTAATGGATTTTTTAAAAAACATTGTTCCATTGTGAACCCTGCAAAATGAAAACAAACTCTGAAATTTTTAAGTTGTTCATGAAATTGTTTTTCTATTTTCAACCAACTCTAGAAAAATGAATGACCAGAGAATCAAATTCCCCACAAAGAGGAAGGCAGGGTAGCATTGCACAGTTTTATGTTTAATAATATTGTATCAATCTGTGCTGTATGATACCTCAATTTTTTCTAATATTGTGTCAGAAAAACCTGGGCAAATGTGATGACATACCCAGGCAGTCCAGGCAGGTGTATACTCAGACAGCTAACCCAAGCCACTGCCCAGGCTACCCTGACTACAGTGCTATTTTTAGTGTTCATGTGTATGTGCAAGCTGGGACTCACACCGCCCAGCTCAAATGGAGAAGCTGAATGGAGTTACAGCAGGTGCATGGTAGAATCAGAGGGCCTAGCTGCACTAGGAAAATGACTAGCTGTTGACAATGATTGTCAAGAATGGGTTCCTGCCCCACTCCACCCCCCACAATTAGTTTTGATAATTGTTTAGGTGCAGGTGTAAGGAAGGTAGGACAAAAACTATTTTCAGTACCATTATAGTAAGCATTATGTAGACACCAAGTTTCTATCATGATTTCTGTCATGGTGCAAAGCCCCTATCCTGCCCTCACAGCATAGCATACACACACTGGGGTAATATCCATACCTTACAACACTGCCCAGCATTCACTTTTACTGGTAACTTAAATAACAAAATACAAACCCGAGGCTAAGTATTCTCTAGAGCTTAGCTTTTCCCTCGGAAAAACAATGAGGAGTACTTGTGGCACCTTAGAGACTAACAAATGTATTTGGGCATAAGCTTTCATGGGCTAAAACCCACGAAAGCTTATGCCCAAATAAAGTACTCCTTGTTGATTTTGCTGATACAGACTAACATGGCTACCACTCTGAAACCTTTTCCCTAGGGTTTCTCTCTACAATGCATTGCTCTCCCTTCTCCCTCAGAGAAAGGGGCACTGAAGCATTTTTACACCCTTGATTGGAGCAATGAGCCCCACTTCCTCTGGGTTCTAGCTTAAACCAGCCTGAGTCGGCAAAACAGTGCTGCCTCTCCCTGTAGAGTCTGAAAGCCTGAAAACCCAACACAACATTCCATCTACAGTAGCAGCTACACTGTCTTCTTATTGTGGGATTGGGGCCAAAGACAATAAAGATATATCATGCATTAAGCCATGCAAATTGCAATATCTGTGACTGAAAATACATAATGTTATGTAAGGTTTCTCACTGGGTGTTTTTGTGCCATTTTATGTTCTTGTTTGATCCATTTATATAATGAGCTGAAATGAAAAATTGGCAAATAAAGGTGTAACAGTTTGCTTTCTAAAGAGAAAAGCAATATATCATTTCAAGGAGACAGATTAAGTGGAGTCTGTATATGTATTATAAAACAATATGGGGCAAGGCAAATGATGCTGCAGTACCATTCCTTTTAAGGAGTCTATTTTTCCAGATAACGGGATGTGTACATTACATCACTGCAGAAATTTATGGTAAAATTGAATTAACATTCTTCTTCATGAATTACCAGCCATTATGCTCAATGACTACAGTCCAGTGACACAGTGCAACACTTCATACAAACAACAAGTAATATTGCATACACCACTCCTTTATTCCAAAGATACACAAAGCACTTTGCAAAAATACGTGCAATGATAGATAGATAGATTAGATGAAATCTGGCCCTATTGAAGTCAATGACAAAACTCACTTCAGTGTGGTTAGGGTTTTGCCCATAATATATACATACACTCACAGCACTATTGAAATGCAGCTATTTCTGTAATAGAGGGTGGAAGCCAGACAAGCACCTAGCATGCAACATACCCAGAAAGAGAAATTTTCGCCAAGAACACTGGGACAAATCTTTGTTCTTATGAAAAGGACTGTCCTATTTTAATGTCCATATGATGTAGAAATGACCTCACGTTTTAAGGTGTCATGTGAGTGCCCCCACCTCTCTGCACAAGAAACTGCACGGAACTAAACTGATCAACCTAAGAAGGATGAAAGGCTGAGTTGGCTCTGGTATTATTTGATCCTTCGTTCCAGCAGGTGAAAACATTTTCAGTCTTAGATTACTAAGCAATGCAGTACATCAGCGGTGTCATCATTATGTACATTTATTATTCAGATCTCTTATAATCTTACAGATAGAGATAGATTACACTTTAGATGCAGACAAAATCTATTTTTAATAAGAAATAGGTTAATCAAAGTAGAAAGGTCCAAGGGGATGAAAGCCTCAGTTTAAATGAATTCCTCCACTTGGCAGGTAAAACCAAACAAACAGCTATTTCTTCTTTAATTCTGCCCTGGGCTCATTGTATAAGAGACTTTCCTAGACATGTTTCAGGGCTCAGTCTCTTAGTGTAAGCTGCCCTTAACACTCACACCTAGCTATGACAGAGACCTGCCATGAAGCTGTCCTGGAGTGATGCACATCACTGGACTCACCAGAAGTTTGACCTTGAGCGCGTGTGTGCGCGCACACACACTAAAATAAAATAAAATACAAATCACTTGGTTCCCAAACTCTATAGTTCATGGGCGGGCCCTTTTCTCTTCCCCTCCCCAGACAATGTAATAGGAACACAATGAATTAATTCACTGCAGGCCTGCCAACGGCGGGAAAAAGGGGGCAATCGCCCAGGGGCCAGTGCAGCAGAGCTAAGGCAGGCTTCCTGACCGCCCTCACTCCGCGCCACTCCCAGAAGTGTCCGGAATGGCCCTATGGCTCTGGGTGGCCTCCATGTCCTGCCCCCGCCCCCTGCGCCGACTCTCCAGCTCCCATTGGCCAGGAACTGTGGCCAATGGAAGCTGCGGGGGTGGTGCCTATGGGCAGAAGCACACGGAGAGCCCCTAGGCCCCCCCGCCTAGGAGCCACTGCCATAGGGGTGTGCCAGTTGCTTTCGGAAGCCACCCGAAGTAAGCGCCACACCCTGCACCCAAACACCCTCCCAGAGCCTGCACCCTGCACCCTTTCCCAAACATAAACTCCCTCCCAGAGCCTGCACCCCACACCCCCTCCTGCACCCCAACCCCCTGCCCCAGCCTGGTGAAAGTGAGTGAGGGTGCGGGAGAGTGAGCGACAGAGAGAGGAGGGATGGAGTGGGCAGGGAGCGGGGCATCAGAAAAGGGGAGGGGCAGGGGCAGGGTTTCAGAGAAAGGGTGGGGTAGGGAGGGGCAAGGGTCTTTGGGTTTGTACAATTAGACAGTTGGCAACCCTACCAGGCGGGCATGTGGAAGCCTTGGCCGGGCTGGAAGAGCGTGCCCAGCTGCGCAGCCGGCAGCTCGCTGGGAACCAGCCAGCGCAGGCACAGCACCACCCAAATGTCAGGTGGACCGCGTCTGCACGGGTGTGGCTTCTGCATGCGTGGGAGCCTATTGACTGTTCTGCCCTGGGGCCCGGAATTGCTATCAGTGGGCCTGATTTACTGGCTCATTAGATCTCTTTCTACTGCAGGTGGCTTCAACTGATGGCTTTACCTTCCCTTCTGGCAGTTAGGCCAGTCCTTGTGCTTAGCAGAGTCTAAGTGATAGCATACTTAATCATATCTAGGCGTGGGCACGGCAGGGGGGAAAGCCTTTGGAGTCCATGAAACCAGAGTAGCAACTCCATCTCTAATCTGGTTTCCATGAGACCTACAGAACTTACATTTTGTGCTTTAAAAAATGTCTGGCCGCTGATGGGGCTAAGCAAGCTCAGCATTTCTAATAAATAGCCCAGAGAGCTAGAGAATCGAATCAGTTTGTTTTTTAAAAAAAAAAGAGGTCAGGAGTCATACAACATCAATTTCTATATAATCAGTTCTCCCCCTTCAAGTTCCTTGGCACCAACCCAGCAGGCATCTTTACAGGTAATACTATACATGCAGATTTCTTTGGCATCCCTCAAACCCACTTGACACTACTGTATGTAATTACTGCCTTTTTTCATCAATGGAAGAGTTACTTTCCTTCCACTCCTTGTAATTTTACACTGTCAGAAGATGTTCATGTTGAGTGATGTTCATGTTGAGTCCTTCCATTTACTGCACTATTTTGGGATCCTGCTTCACATTATGGGTAATGTTTTGGTCTTTCCCACTTACAGAATTAGAAAGCACTTCTGGAGACCAACGTCCTCATGTAAAGTAAGGCTGAAGTTTTAAAAAACACAAAATCCCAGGGAAGATGGAATGAGGAGAAGTACTTTAAGCACCTTAGCTCAATTCAAACCCATGAAATCTCACATGAAATATTAATACTTTAATGACCAGAAAGGAGTTTAATTTGATCTGCAGAATCACAACTCCAGCAGTATAATATGTCCCATGACCATGCAAAGTGCTGAAGAAAGCAGAATATGCCCAGATTCCTCTGCCAGGAAAATTCTGACCTACAGGCTGTGGAGCAAAACACTTACTAAGCATCCCAAATAGCTGTCTAATGTATATGCCCTCTGGAAATGCTTGAGGTTTTTCTCTTTAGCTATCCATCTATGATCTCAGCAACCAACACAGTTTTTCTTTGCTCAGTGACCTTATAAATAGAAGTGCAAAGATCTAGAAAAAATTGCTAACAGCATGCACATTTTTATGAAAGGCCAGTGATTGTGAAAGTTTAACCCTAATTGCAATTATGTAGACAAATCCAGCAACAAACCTTTTATGTTCCTGAAAACACCCTGTCTGTCATCACAGCAGCCGTATTTATTTGCTTTGAAAAGCAGCTCTAATTGATTTATCGGTTGCTCAGAATAACGTCATGATAAATAAATTATCACCTAAACACAATTGATTCCTAACATTTCCTTTTCTAATTATATTTATGACATATTACTAAGGCTCCCATGGTTTAAAAGCTTACATATGTTTCTTCCATTCCCGTAATCTAATCTAAGGTGCAAAGCCTGGATTTGTGCCAATAAAACCCTTTGTTAATATACTGCTACACTAGCATGGTCCATCTGGAGTTACTGTTCTGCTTGATGTCACATGACAGATCCTACCTGCACAGAAGATGAAAGGACATTCAAGGCATGTGTCTGGGGATGACAGTTTTCTTTGTGATGAACCACAGAGTCACAGCTTGTTAAGTAAGACTGTGACAGTGATAAAAGACAAAGCCATCATTTTATAGTAGAGTATGGCCTATCTGCACATGACAAGCCATACTATCTCTGCTTACACATGCTGACATCTCATAATGCACTTCCCCAAGTGCCGGACAGAAATAGTCCCTGAAGACAGCACCACTAGAGAGTAATAGCATACTGCTTATCTAGGAGCAAATGAATGGAAAAAACTTGAAGTGTACAATGTGTCCCTATTAACATCACAGATAAAAGTGGCTTTCAATTTAAAATATTTTCTCCTTTGTACCTATTTCATTAAAGGTTCAATAGGCTTAGGACTAAAAAATAATTACAACTAAATTGGCCTCATTTTCAATAATAGAATGATTTAAACTCTTCCACATCATGTTTTTTTTTTTTTTAATTATCATGGTAAGTTTATAAAAATCAATTTAAGGCTCTCCTTCAATCCAGTACTGCAGGCTAGGTGTTCACACTGTGCGTGTATATATTTACACTACATGTAACATTCTTAGCACTTCACATCTTCCCAGTAATGTACAAACATTATTAATTAATCCTTATGGGCTCCCTGCAGGCTGAAAGCTAGAAGAAATGTGGGTTACACAGAGAGTTCAAATTAGGGGCAGGGAAGAACCCTCCAGGAGCAGGTGGTGCAGGAGACATGGGAGGTGAGACTGACAGCAGAGCGAGGCCGGTGCACAGCATGAGGCTGTTGGCCTGCTGCAGGGCATGGGATGTACTGGTGGCTGCCTGAGAAGGAGGGGCCAGGGAAGGAATGGGAAGGTAGAAAGGGTCTCATTGGACAGAAAGAAGGATAAAGTAACTTAACAAGCTGCCACTCTCAGCTCACCATTGTGTATACAAAATACTGACATTAAAGTTATCTTCCTTTCCTGCTGGTCTAACCATCTCACTCTTCTTTCTGAATCCCTCCACTGACTTCCTCTGGCCTCCTACCTCAAATCCAGGCCGGGGAACTGCACATGTATTCCCACTGCCTCCCTTTTCCCAAGTCTCCGTTCCTGAATGACTCATTTGCATCCTTCTCTCACTCTCATTTTCACACCTTCTTCCGCATTTTCTCCTCTCTCCCTCTTTTTTTGCACCAGTCTAACTCTCTGTCCTCATGGAAACTGCAGGATTTTTTTCAGGGAGAATTTGTTTCTCTGATAACCTCAACCTTGGTTGCTTGATATTTGCCCCTTCAATCTGTGTTTGAGCCATATAGCTAGCTTGAGGTGGGCCCTGGCCCCAACCCTACAAAAACTAGCACATATGCTTAACTTTAAGCTTGAGTATATGCGATATTGCCAGCTCTTGACAGCATTTTATTGTGAGTCTCATGATACTTGATGTTTTTCTTAAAGCTCCAGCTCGTAGGGTCATGTGATGCACAAAAATCTCAGTTTTCATTAAAAACAAAAGCCAAAATCTTTCTGTGTGTGGAGAAATGCTTAAATTCTGACTCCTAAAAGCTCAAAATCCAAAAAGCAAATAAAAAGAATCCAACATTTATTATTTTTTAAAAACTCCTGATTGCTAAGCTAATATCATGATTTTGGGGCTTTTATTCGTGATTTTGGAATGCTTGGCATTGGTATTAATGGGGCAGTTTGATTTCAAGCATATTGAAACCTTAGCTTGTACATTCATTTCAGTCATGTCCTCCTGTGTATTTGTACCATGCTGAGCACACTGCATCAGTGCTCAAATAATAAAATAAAATCCCCAAACACTAAAAATTAATAGTTCCCAAGGTTATGAAGTTTTGGAGTTTTCTCTTTTGGAATTTGTCAGCTTAACTTGCTTTTCTGGCTGCATCTACCATGTGAAACTAAATTAGTGATGGGTGAAGTGGTTTAAGTAAGTCAAGATCACCCTGACTTCATCTGAACCCAAACTGAGCATTTTTATTTTGAGATTTAAAAGAGTTTAGTTAGCTATTTCCTTTTCTTTTTATGTTCTCTTCACATCATAGTTCCAGTCATGACTGGAAATACTACAAAGGTCACAAGAAAGAATGTTCTTACAGTATTTGGGGGTCAGTCACAGGCAGAAAGTGCTGAAAATCTACAAGAAAACCTGATCCGGTGAGTTCTTCGGTCTAGCTTTAAGATCTGAAAGACACAATTAAGCATCTGAGCTTTTGGATGCTTATCCAAACCAAACTGATTTTCTGAAACTACTGAAGTTTACCCATCACTACTCTAAATTAGTTGAATGCTGTAGGCCTAATAGCAAGTACAATGTATTATCAATAACAATATTTCAGAGTGTAGTCTTAATATATATTTGGAATGGCATTGCCTAAAACACAAGTGTGCTGTTGGTGGCTTTTCTAGTATGGTATCTACAAACAAACAAAAACAATGACAACAAAACTCTTTAATATAATACCCTGGCATTGCCACTATTGTTTAGACAAAATTTAATTTCACTGCACCTCCACAAGCTATGCAGCTACCAAAGTCACATACAGTGGTGACAGAAATTAATTATATTGTTTTCTTGGAGTGTAAGAACATTTGATTCTGAGGGAGAATGCTGCCAAAAAGGATAGGAATGGATCTGCCTGCCATATGCTGATCCCCTCCCCCAGTGGATTGGCCCAAAGAACTCATCTCTAGCATTGGGATGTTCCAGCCCTCATCTAGGCTTCAATCTAATGGGAATGAGCAAAAAGGTGCAGAAGGAAGTGCATTGAGCAATAGCATGGGATGCTGAGCAGTTTGTGTTGCTGAAACCAGTCGAATGCCTCCCGCCCCCTTGCTGTGCTCTACCCTCTGGGTTCCAGGTTTATCCCTAGGTTGGAACAGGAAATATTCTAGGAATGGTTGCTATATAACATAATAGCACTTAGGGAAGCTTTACTTAGCCATTCCCTCCCTCTGACTTTAGCCATGTCCATTTTCTCTCCAGAGCAATGTTAAATTGCCTGGCATGCAAAAAGTCTAGAGAGGGAGGTATACATTCAGCAGATGGTTCTTCATTATACTGATCAGAGATGGCTGGGAACTTTTCAATTAAACTTTTTTTCATTGAAAAATGCCAATTCATCAAATCCAAAACTTTTCACAGAAATCTATTGGTTTTCAGTAAAATTTCATTGGAAGGGTTGGATGGAATTTCATTGGAAAGGTCCAGGATGGAATTTCTGGTAAAAACCAGAGAAAGACAGATGGTGAAGGCATCAGCTATAGGAGAGCTAGGTTCAAGTTCCCTCTCTGAGTCAGACCAGGGACTGGTCACACCTCCAAGGAGAATGTCCTAACCATCAGGCTAATGGCTATTGTACGTTGAATCTCTCTCTGGTTTTACCAGAAATTTCATTCTGGACCTGAGAAACCTTTCCAACAAGTGTTTCATCAAACCTAGAGGGGTTTTAAGAGGATACTCTGCCTGATTTGGAGCAGGAATGTGAACCTGAGTTTCCCACATCCCATATGACTGTCCTAAGCACTTGGTTATGGGGTACTCTGGGGTGTCCCTCGCCTTTTCTTAGAAAAAATGTCAGTGTCTCATTTTTGTTTCAAATCAGAATGGAAACAATTTCCAAAACCTCAAAATTTTTCATGAAACAGAATTCCTGTTTTCCTGCCAGCCCTAACGCTGATTCTCTGCTATTCAAGAGCACTACTGAAAGTGAAACCACAAGTGTGGCGATGTTCTGCATTATGCACATCTTCAGGCCAATGGATCAGGCTCCTAATTATGGACCTAAGCACCTAACTGCAGGCACTTAAGTCAGAAACTTTTGCCCTTACCCCCATGAGTGCATACACCCTCAGAAATCTTGCTTGTCTGATTCTTTGATTTGAAGATCTTCTGTTGCCTATTTAAATTCAAGTTTACTTGCTCTATATTTTTTTCCTGCAACACGATTATATATTCTGCAGCTGGTTATGTTAAAAAAATAACATATGCAAAACTCAAGGACATGAAATCAAAAAATAGTAAAAGATTTAATACATCTGGATTACCTACCCTTCAAGTGGGAAATAATATGAATCACTGGAAATTATAGTGCAAAACTACTATATGCCTGGATTCTGCATCTTTGGATCTTCAGCACACTTCAGCTAAAACCATTTTCACTAAACCAGTTTGAAACAAGATTTTGGACTGCTTTAGGGTAAAAGAGTAACATGAGTTATCAAGCCAATGCACCAATAACACAGGCACCTTCAAATTGGAGCTTGTCAAGGGCTTTCTGAATTTTGAAATTTGAAATTTTAAAAACATAACCAGGACAAACTTCAAATGATTCTTCCCTCCCATCTTTTGACCAACTATTGAGCTAGTCAGTTTTTCCCCAAATTTTGAGAATTAAAAAAAAGGGAGGGGGGAAATTATCATGATTTTTTACCCCTTTTCTCCTACCAGCTCCAGTTTAAACTGAGTCTGGAGAGTATGTTCTAGCTTAGCCATACTCCACATTAAATACCCCTTCATGCACATGACTGATCATACAATCCTGTATACAGAGGAAAAACTCCTTCATTATCTTGCATTCAGTCAATTCTAAGGTAGGAAACTAGATTGGCTTTATTTTTATCTTATCTTGGAGAGCTGTAAATACTGTTAAAGCTTGTAACATGTACCAGCTTCTTTAATAATATGGACAGGGTATTTGAGAAGTCAGCTGCAGTATTTGATGCTGTAAGGGCTGATTTTCAGAAGTGCTGAACACCTGCAGCTCCCACTGACTTCATTTGCAATTGGGGTTGCTCAGTACCTGTGGAAATCAGGCCAGGTCAAGTACTGACTCGTGGGAGGGCCCTATTTAAATAGAAAACTATACAGTTTGAAGTCTAGGTTGTTTCTGCTTCATCATGCTCTCTGTTCTGACATTTGTGATTCTTTGTGGCAAGGGATGTGGCTCACTAACCCTGCAGATGTCCCAAGATTAGAGATTGCACCCCAGTTTATTTCAGCCAAGCAAGCAAGTAAGGGGATGTAAATCTGGGCAAAACCTGCCAGGATCTTGGGTCTGGTACCTGACTCCTACTGGCTTGATACTCCCTTCTGCAAGCAAGTGGGCAGGGAGGGGTGAGGGCATGAGCACAGCCCTGGCTCTGTCCCCTCTATTCCTTCGCCAGAGTATCTAGTGAGGTGTGGGGTTGCCAGCTGCATCCTTTCAAGTGCTGCAATAATTTACTTCTTGCTGGAGCAACACAGGAGTAGAATAGGAATTATGACACTCTCTGAGGACTTGTCTTCAGTACAGGGATAGGTCGACCTAAGTTATACTACTACTACATATATACTACTATACGTAAATAACGTAGCTGGAGTCGATGTAGCTTAGGTTGACTTACCATGGTGTCTTCACTGCATTGTGTTGATGGGAGACGCTCTGCCGTCGACTTACCTTACTCTTCTCGGGGAGCTGGAGTACCAGGGTCGACCGGAGACTACTCTGCCACCGATTTAGATGATCTTCACTAGACCCGCTAAATCAACACCCGTTGCATCAATTGCAGCAGCGTCAATGTCCCCGGTAGTGCAGACAAGCCCTGAGTCACAATTCCTTCCTAGAGCTTGCCCTCAGGCAGAGCAACTGTGTACCACCCCTTACTCAGGGACAGAGCCTAAATGCTCCGTCTAGCCCTATGAGATTTCACTTACATGTGTAAAGTCAAAGTAAAGACACAGAGTTCTTTCTTCAGGCAAGTTTGTTTTTCAGAGTGTAACTGAAGATCAGGAAAATGATTATAAAGTACAAAGAGACGGGGTAGTAAATTACTGAAACTGAAAAAGCTGACTGTGTCAGGACTGAAAAATAATGTTTCCTTGAATTCTCTTTAAAAGTGACCAATTGCTGTCATTGGGTACATAAGTGTTCATCTCACTCTGTGGCCATTTATTGTTTTTGTCTATTGCTACTCAGCATAAATTGCACAGAGCATCATGTATAAAGGAGACTAATGACACCCTACTTTGAGTTTTGCTATGGTTTAAAAAATCACACAATTAAGGTTTATGGTTTTTTACCCACAGCAATTTTTGTTTAAGGTATTTTTGTGTTTAAAATGTTACATGATTTGTTTTGGCTTTCATGTGAGGAATGAACAGTTGTTAATGGCTATAAAAAAACACAATATTTTAAAAAAATAAAATAATTGAAATTAATTATAACTCTTGTATAAAATATAAAAATAATTTAGAGAAAACCCTTTGTTCCCAAGGTTCTGCAATGAGATATGTGTGCTTGGATCCTTGCACCTGAACAAAATCCCACTGACTTCCCAGGGGTCAATGTGAATTTTGTTGCAGGATCAGCACCTTTCTTTGCAAGCTCTGTGTGTGGGCTGATCAAGCAAAAGTGTCAGTGAGCTACTGCTGATAACAATGGGGGAGAAATGAAGCAAGCAGAAAGGTTTATGAGTCAGTCTACACTGTGAACAATGATCAGAGAGAGTAGCAAACAGGGCAATTTGGAGGGAGTTTCAGAGGAGGAAGGAGATACTGACAAGTCTCAGAAGTGAAAAGGCTCCTTTGAGAAAGTAACAGCACTGGGCAGGGCCGCCCAGAGGGGGCGGCAAGTGGGGCAATTTGCCCCAGGCTCCGGGCCCCGCAGGGGCCCCCATGAGAGTGTTCGGCGGGTGTTCGGCGGGTGTTCGGCGGCAGGTCCTTCAGTTCCGCCGAACACAGTGAAGGGCCCACTGCCGAAGACCCGGAACTCCTTCCCAGAATTAGTAAAGTTTGACTACATTTATTTCAGAAGCATTTTGGCTGTAGAGCAGTGTAATGTAAATTGGCCTAGACAGAACAGAAATTTATTAAAAAAATGATTACATGAGATTTAACTTTGAAAAATCCAAATGAATGATCCCAGGAAAAATAATCCCAAACACATATACTCAATGGGAAGGAGAGCCCTAGGAAGTGAGAGACTTTGGTATTAGTAGGTAGCAAATTACACTTGAATTTTCAATGTGACAGCAGTAAAATAAACCAATGAAATTTTGGGCTGGATACACATGTAGCTCTGAGGCAACTGAGGCTGGAATATTAATTTTCTGTTAAACCACATTACCAGAAAGATAATGAGAAAGTGGAAGGAGTTTACAAAAATGTAACAAAAATGATCTAAGGGCTGGAAGAACTGACTCATAAGCAGAGCTGGCTGACATGTTCAGAATTTCAAAATGTTTAAAAAATTTCTAATTTAAAAAGTATTTTTTTAAAAAAATTAGTTTACCCGCCTTTTTAAAAAAAGCTCAATTTATAAAATGAATAAAGATTAAAATAGCTAAGGAAGAGAATTTCAAAGTCACAAAGGGCAGTTAGGTGCCCAACACCCACTGAAGGTCATTGCCTAACTCTCATTTGTGCCTTTGGAAATCTCCATCTCAGTTAGTACAGTTTGATGGTGGTGACTAAACAGAGACATAATAAAAGCCTACAAATATCTCAAGGGTGTTAACAATGAGGAGGAGAGTTATCTAATGTGGTACAACAGAGCAGGGGTGAAAGTAATATTAAATTTTTACCAGTACGGGGGCCGCCTCCTGTCCCTGGAAGGGGCGGGGCCTCGGGCAGAAGGGGCGGGGTTGGAGGGGTCAGCCTCCCCCAGATAGCCCATCCGCACTGCCTGGCTCCCGCCGCCCAGGGCTCCAAAGGTGATTTAAAAGGGTCCAGGGCTCCAGCCACTGCGGCAGTAGCGGCAGCGGTGGCTGGGAGCCCCAAGCCCGTTTAAATTGCTGGCCCCGACAGGGGAGGCAAAAGGGGCAGCGACGTTAAAGTGCTGCCACAGCAGCACTTTAACATGGGCTGTGTATGGGCCGGTACCGGCTTCTTACCAGTACGCCGTACCAGCCCGTACCAGCCCACTTTCACCCCTGCAACAGAGTGTGAAATTCAGAAAAAGAAAATTCAGGCACTTAGGAAAAATCTGAGAGTTGCATTAGGGTGTGGAATAAGGCAGAAGTCCCAGCTTTGGGTCTTTTCAGACAAGAATGGACATAACAGTAGAAGGTGGAAACAATTCTGCATTGGCAGAGACACAGGCTGGCTGAGCTAATATGTCATTTCTACCTCTAATTTCTGTCACCCTGTGAATCACTTCTCTTTTCCATTTTGAGCATACAATTTTGGAGAAATTAGTGATAATCATGGATGCTTGTGGGAAAATGACTTGGCATGGGATTGTTATTACTGCATCATATTGCTTATCAACAATACAGAATTGAAAGTCTATTTTAATCACTTGATCAGGGTATCAAAACCTTGCCTTTCTCAACTAAAGTTAGTCATTTAATCTGTTACGCATAGAACAATTTATGTGGTATCACATTTGTAAATGACTGAGTGAAAATATGAAAGCAATAGCCACCTAATATAAAATCATTAGCAAAGGGTATAGAAGACATTATAAATGCCTATATTTTCTGTAGCCAATATGGTGCATGACCATATAAAGTTCATGAGAGAGGAAAATATACTCCGAAATCTCCACAGATTTTGATAATGGATATACTGGACCTTTAAGACTATAGGGGGCCAGAAGACCCCATTCAAGGATCACTGGAATTAAGAAAGGCCCTGGAAATCGCTGTGTAGCAGGAAGAGAGGAAGCAGTCCCATGGGATTAGTAGTTGGATGGGAAAAAACAGGACACTGTCCCTTTAAAGGTCTGGACCCAGGAGCCTTGCAGTGTAAGGCTCTCTTCTCTCCCAACCAACTGGGGGAGAGCTCTCTGAAGGAGGGCAGTATATATACTGCCTTCTCCCTCAGAACAGGAAGTATTCTGACAGGGAGAAGGAAGCCAGAACCAGAATGCTGACTCATGCTAGGAAGGACATGATCTGTGGCTCTAGAAAGAACAGAATAAGGGCTCTGTATATGGCACAGAGCTGGAGATGAATATGAACTTTTGTGCTGCTCTAATGAACTTTATTTTTGGGACACAGGACTGTCTTGAACTGCTTTTGGCTATTAATCCAGCTCCAGGTGGTGGTTGGTGGTAGTCCTGAGAGAGACTGTAGGAAGTTCCTAAGGAGTTCTGAAGAGGGAAAACAGAGTGAGCGTGCTGCAGAGGCACATCTGGCCAGGAGTGCATTCCCAGTAAATGGCAACCCTGCTACAATTGCAAAAATGTGGGGAAATCAACTTATTTGCTCCTCTTGGGAGAAGTTCTCATGGCACTGCAGAATGGGCAGTGGGCATACTCCTGCAATCCTGGAGGGCCTGAGGATCTGCAGGAAAATCATGCTTAACCCCACAGGTTCCTGTTATATAGGACAGAAAGGCCAGTCCCTCTCACAATTGGCAGCACTCCTCCCTATGGAATGTGTACTGACATGGGCTATCTCCATCTTGGGTTCTCATTTCCCCACTTCTCTAGGAGCTGTACAAGAGAATTAATGCAGCTTCTAGACTGAGGGGTTCTATATAAGAAAAGGGAAAATAGTCTCCTGCTTAAGCACAGGACTGGGAGATCTCAGTGTGAACCTGGGTAAGTTGCTTTCCCTCTCTGTGTTAATAGATATTTGTTAAGTTAATAAATATTTGTACAGCCTCAGATTCTCAGAAGGTAGGCACCACATATTTGCAAAGTATTCTTTGATTGAATTGATCAACAGGTTTTTTCACACAAAAGTCTTTTGACTGAAAAATGACATTTTTACAAAAACACTTTTTTAAAAATCACCCATTGTATTTACATTTTCTAGTTCTTGCAAAATGTTTGATGTTGTTTCTTATATTTTACATCATTTTTGAAATAATTTTTGACATTTGTTTGTTGAAAACAATGTAGTCTTATTGAAAACAATGGGTTTTCAGTAACCAATCATATTTGAAAGCTATTTCATTACAATAGTGCTAAAAAGATGGGACAAGTTAATTAAAAAAAATGGAAAACTGGTCCATTTAGAACTGTATGAAATGGAAACAATTTTGAAATCATTTCCCCATTTTTAATGGGCTCTCACAGTGTTGCCAACTCTCAAGATTTTATTATCAGTCTTGTGATTTATGGTGGTTTTCTTAAAGCCCCACTCCTGAAGTCAAGAGATTTCATTTTATTAAAAGAAAGCAGAGATTTTATCACAGGGCTTGTCTACACCAGAGGAGTGGACCTGCTGACATGCACTAAATGCTCCTTAGTGCAAATTACTGTAATCCCATTTCAAACAGTAGTACATCAACATGCAGTAGGGAACATTTGGTGCATGGCAGCAGGGTGCACATGGTGTATATTTCAATTTACACCCCTCTAGTGCAGACTAATGCACCATGTAGAAAAGCCATACGTAGAAAATGGGAACCTACAGAAAATAGAAAGAAATGACAAGAAACCAAAATCAATTCTTGAAAATCTCATGTTCTCTTAAGTTTTGTTGTTTCTCATCACAGGAGAGATTTTAAAAACAACCCAATGAATCTATTGAATAATTCACTGTACTCTAAAATGTATGGTCTCCATTACTGCATTTCCTTTAATATATTATTAGCTTATTATATGAATAGCTACATTCTTAACTGAAGGAAACCAGTTAAGCAGCTGAAGTTAACAGCATGGTCTATTAGACATGAACTAAGGTTGTGGTGTGTGTGTTGGGTTTTTTGTTGGTTGATTTGGGGGTTTTTTTGAATAGCAAACTGAAGGACAACAAAAGTTGCAACTGGAAGCCTGCACTCTCAATCATCTTAGATAGGCTGCACATTTCTTTTGAAGGACACAGAGTTCATTTGCCTACTTGTTATCAAGCAATTGATAGCAATATACTACCAACTACTGATTAAAGGACATTGGCTGACTTACCATCCATCTCACTCTGCTCCTCCTCCTCATCTGTTTCCTCCTTAAGGACAGATATAGTAATTGCCCTTTAGGGTAAATGTATTTATGTGATATGCAAACCGCACAGTCAGGTGTATTGGAAACACATGACTGTACACAGAACAGTAACCATGATCTAGTCCTAATGCCAATTAAATTTCAGTGGGAATTTTGCCAGTGATTTCAATGGGAGTAGGACCAGATCCTGTAGTCCCTGATGTAGCTGTTTTCTGTTGTGTCCACATAGTACCGCTGAAGAGGATTTGTGGGTCATAGTGGATCACAAGTGGAATGAGTCAACAATGTGATGCAGTTGTGAAAAGGGCTAATATCCAGGGCTGGCTCCAGGCACCAGCGCAGCAAGCCAGTGCCTGGGGCAGCCAACGGAAAGGGGCGGCACGTCCGGGTCAGTCCCTCTTGGAGGGAAAGACCTGCCGCCGAATTGCCGCTGAAGAATGAAGAGAAGTGTTGCCGATCGCAGCTTTTTTTTTTTTTTTTCCCGCTTGGGGTGGCAAAAACACTGGAGCCGGCCCTGCTACTATCATTCTGGGGTGTACTAAGAGGACAGCCGTATGTAAAACAGGGGAGGTAATTATCCCACTCTGCTTGGCACTGGTGAGGCACTGGTGAGGCTTCAGCTGGAGCACTGTGTCCAATTTTGGGTACCACACTTTAACAAAGATGTGGACAAATTGAAGAGAGTCCAGAGGAGAGCAATAAAAGGTTTAGAAAACATGACCTATGAGGAAAGGTTAAAGATACTGGGCATGTTTAGTCTTGAGAAAAGAAGACTGAGGGGGACCTCATAACACCCGTCATACATGTGATATGTATGTGTGATAAAGAGGATGGTGATCAGTTGTTTCCCATGTCCACTGAAGGTAGGAGAAGCAGTATTCAGCTTAATTTGCAGTACAAGAGATTTAGGTTAGATATTAGGAAAAACTTGAAGAATAGTTAAACTTTGGAATAGGCTTCCAAGAGAGGTTGTGGAATTCTCTGTCACTCATGGTTTTCAAGAAAAAGTTAGACAAACATCTGTCAAGGAAGGTCTAGGTATACTTGATCTTGCAAGGGGCTGGACTAGATGACCTCTCAAGATCCGTTCCAGCTTTACATTTCTATGATTCAGTGTCACAAAGGTAACACAGCTGCCCTAACAAGAATCCTCTGCTGGTGGAGAGCTGATGTAGCTGGCTCTATACTCCACCCCTCCCCACCCAGTATAGGGTGTGTGCTGGAAGAGAAAGGGCATGCCAGGTGCAGAAGTGGATGTGACATTCTCTGATGATCCTAGGTTTGCAGAACCACCCAGGAGACAATTGCAGCTGGCAAATGCTGGAACAGTTCTGAGGCTGAAGGGATTCCCTGCCCTCCGCCTCCCCCCCACGATCAGGAGAGTGCAAACATGCCTTTTGGATCTGGACATGTGTTTTTAATAAAGTTGTCATGATGGTATATTCAACTGGCATGTCTGTCCCTTCATTACATATACGGGTACCTCAATGTGTTTAAAATACATTATATAGTTCAATATGAATTCAGACCCGAGGGTTAAAATATTATGTATATTGTGATATATTTCAGCTACAATATATAAAATACACACTAATGGCCTGATGCAGTGACAATGAAGTCAATGGAAACACTTCATAGACTTAATTGAAATCAGATCCCAAACTACTTTATTTTTCATATTAGAGAGATAAGATGGGTGAGTTTTTTCATCTGGAAGTTACAATATTTCTGTCTCTAAAGCTCTGAATTTTCTCTTTTTTTTTTAAAGTGATGACAAAAACCATTCACTATCCATTAGAGCTAGTTGGATAATAATCAGAGATAGTGTATTTGATAACTAACTTCACTATTAAACACTAAATAAATTATTCATGGTTTTTGTTTTGTTCACTATTAATCCAGACTCGAACATAACATAAATTAAAAAATGGTAATTTATTTAACAACCTCAAATTATTCACAAATATGTGTTTTAATAAACTAGTTCTACTACCCCTCATGTCTCCAGGGCAGATATTAATTACACCTTCAGGTCCCCTCCATAGTGATTAAAAGCCAGGTTACACAATTTTGCTATGTGCCACAGTTCTCAGATTTTAATATCAATTCCCAAATGAGGTCAGGGCACAGGTTGAGAAATATTAGCCCACAGCCTGTTTCTTGATCCATGCCCTAATAAACATTCCTCAGGAATGAATTCTCTCTGCTTAGCATATACACTATGAATGTATCAGAGTTTTCTTGTATCTTCAGTTCCATTAAAACTAATTATTGTAAGCATCATTTTCAAGAAAACAGACCTGGATCTGGAAGTACATTCCCACTTTCTCCACACTGCCCTATTTACTCTCTCTTGCTTAAGTTCTTCAATGGATGGTTTCCAATCAACCAGCTTGTCACCATATTGACAGGTCTTTCAAAATATCATCAGATCTGTTTTTAAACGTGTAATAATCAGGGCCAGATTAAGGTAATCCAGGGCCCTTGGAACAACATGGCCTCATCTCTACCCCATAACTGTGGACTCCCCAGTACTTGGAAGCACAATGGCAGGGACCCTCCCTCTCCTATCTGAGATTCATGGGTCCCTCTCTTTCCTCAAGGAGTGGCAGCAGGAGCACCCCTCCCACTGGAGGTAGCAAGGAAAGAAACAGGATTTCCCACTCTCCTAGAATACCATGGGTGGCAGCAGGGCTCCCTTTATTGCTTACCCCAGCAGAAGTGATGTACCTACTTGTGTGGATAGACCGGACCTGCTGCACTCTTCACCTGCCACATACGCAATCCTCTGCAGGGGTGGCTCCCCATAGAAGTGAGACTGTAAGTCAACACCTAATTATGATGCATAAGGCAGTTCACTTACGTTAGAGCTATTGTTTCAGGCTGGCTGTAGGCTTAGGCCGAAGACCTTGCACAAGTTCCACGCAGTTTGTTTTCAAGCTTTTCTTTGCACCCAGGAGAGCTAGAAACTTCATTTTTTTAAACGAAAGCTCCAGTTCTGATGTAACATCAGTAATAATACAAAGACAATACTGGTGATGATTTGATTATCACTGATCTATTTCTCAGTGCAGATGACATCACAGAAACATAGAAAATGTAAGATAAGTCTGAAAATTCTAAGACCTGATTGTGATGGATGGGGTCAGTTCACATCTCTCAGAGCTAACCATGCCACCCTTACTTCTGCATTATTGCTGGCGACGGCAGTGCCTTCAGAGCTGGGCACCCGACCAGCAGGTGCCATTTTCCAGCCGCCCAGCTCTGAAGGCAGAGCACAAGTAAGGGAAGCAATACCATGACCCCCCTACAATAGCCTTGTGACCCCCTTTTCGTTTGGGATACCCAGTTTAAAAATGCTGACTTAAGGTCTTTACATGTTTATACTTTGCAGTTTTAAAATACATATTCATGCTTTGTTACAATACCGTGAAATTAAATTTTTAAAAAATGCTATGAAATTTATGAAAATGGACGGTGAATTTGGTAGGGCCATGCTTACAAGTAATTTTCAAATTGTTGTCTAACTACCAAGTTATTTCCACCCCCCAGGAATAATAAAAAGCAAACAAGTTGTGTCTCTATTTTTTCTTTGTTCCATGTCAATGTGAACAAAGAAACAATGCTCTGCTGACTATAAGTGAAAAAGAAATTTGGATTAGGTATGATGACAAATACCTGAAAACATTTAATTTAATGCTGTCCTAAACAGATGCCGGAAAGGGCCCTGCTGGATTTATCAGCTTGTGGGGTTTTTTCCCCTAATGCCTTAAATCATGAGAATAATGTCATAAAATGTAAATACTCCCGCTTTCCACAACACACTACATTTCACTAGACTGGCATGTCACTGCATTTTTTAGTCAAGTGAATCTATTCATAGGCAAAATTAATAGAAAAACAAATAATTATTCGCGCTCTTTATTAATTCAGTTCCATTCATTTCTGGTGCCTGTGGTAGGTGACTTATTGAATTAGAGATGGCTTTGTTTATAAATGCAGATCTTATGCACAGGAGCATTCATGCCAATGTTAAATAAACACTTCTGGTTTCATTTTAGTTTACGGGGTACATGGCATGTATGAATTTAAATACTCTGTAATCAGGTGGCAGACACCATATAAATATGTCAGTACAATAGTCAACAAAATTCTCTGGGATTCCCTTGATGATAGCTAGGGCAATTCAGTGAACTGGAATCTTCAATGCACAATCACTATTCAGGTCTTTCAAACACATTGGCATTAACACTATGCACTAGCCCAGGTGGACTATATTTGCTTTCAACAAACAGATTTTATGGGAGCTTTCTTAACCACACTTGCATTTATCTCCATTTTTCCATTTTACAGGTGAATGGATTATACAAACAGCTTAGCAATTACTGGTATCAGTTTATCCCCCATCCCTCTACAGTATTTCTTTATAAAGATGAGATCATTAGTTCACACTTTGAAGTCATTTATCAGACTCTTCAACTTTGTGCCCTATAATACATTTGGTGTTTATGAGCCTGGATAATTCAAAGTCTGTGAAGGATCATACTCCCTGATTACGCTAAGGGGGTTAGTGTATCTGGGCATCTCTTGGTCTCTCCACTATCTGCTTGGGAAAAGTGTCCTGGGACCACCCTTTTCCTGGTGAGGAGAGATTCTGTCTTCCTGGAAGTACTGACACTGGTCTCATACACACTCTATTAGCACCACTGTTAAGGGTAAACTCCCTATGTGTGCAAGTGTGCCCTTAAAGGAATTCACATTTACAAGAGACATCAGTGTGTTACTTACAAGAAATATATCTATGCCTAGCAGTAAAGTACGTTTGTATGATTTAATGATGTTTTGTTTCCTCTTAGTTTCTTCCTCAAGGCTACCCCCACTGCATATAGTGTACAGAATGTAGGAATTTCTAGTCCTATTTTCATGTTAAATGACTTTCTGAATATATTACTTTGTCATATCTGTGACAAAAAATTAACTTTGCCTAGAGTGTTCAAAAAGTTATTTTCACATGAAATTTGCCGTAACATGTGTCTTATAGCTGAAACTGTAGATTTTCTGTTCTGAAAGGCTCCTGGGGGATTTTCCCTAGATGCAAGTGAGGTATGGGCCTTAAAAGGACAAAGCAGGATTTGACTAGAAAAAGGACAGTCCCTTTTGAGAAGAAAACACATGAAGTGAAATCTTGGCTCCATCAAAGACAATTTCAAATCTACCATTGATTTTAAAAGGGAACAAGAGAAATAAGTTGTGAATATCTACAACCATAAACCTTACTGTGAATTTATTATTATTTGTTTAACACTCTTACTGCTTTCAAAGTGTGCTCTCTGACCTTTTGGGTGCCAGAACCCAGAAAACTCCTCTTACATTTACTCTCTAGACAAAGCCCTGGCTGGGATGATTTAGTTGGGAATTGGTCCTGCTTTGAGCAGGGGGTTGGACTAGATGACCTCCTGAGGTCCCTTCCAACCCTGATATTCTATGATTCTATGATTCTAGCTACTTAGACATATACCAAACAACACACTGTCTGGGTAACAAGCCTAACATTGCTGTTGGAACCCCCCTTTTAATCTTCCTGACCTTCTACATTTATTTATTTAAACCTCGACATTGGATTAAGATATTTTGTGTACATTTATGACTGTGCTTCCCTTTAAGTTACTGTTTCAGTGGGGCTACTGATTGTTAATACAGCCTACTCCCCCCATTCGGTTTTGGCCAGGCCGCCTTTCAACGCCGCGGCGAACCCGAAGCAAGGAAAGAGGCCCCAATAGATTGCATGACCTTATTAGGGCATAGTGCTTATCACAGGAAACTTATGAGGGATGTATCCACAGTGTTTACCACAAAAAACGTTTCTGCAGTTTCTGCATTATATTGTTCTTCCTAATAAGGGGAAGACAGTTTGGGCACTAAAAGCCAATCAACGCGTGCCACATTTATTTTCTGAACTATATACTTAGTCGCCCCTGTATAGCAATTAGAAGTGCCCCGAAATGATTCAATGTCACTGCCAGTCCAGGTCTGATCAACCTGGGCTTGACCCTTCCGCTCCCGAATCCAGCCCGAGCGTGCGTCGTGTAGCCAGCTCGAATTCACTATGTATATATGTAGTGAGCCGGTGTGGCTCCCCGCCGCCCCGGAGGGGGAAAAGCCCATCCGGAGGCCAGAGTGGGCGGAGCTAGGGAGCTCTGAGCCCGCCCCTCAGAGGGTCAGGCGGCGACCCAGAAATATAAAAGCTCGCACTCACAGCTCAGTCAGGCCCCAGCCGCCGGAGAGACCAGACGTCTCCGGCCTAGCTTGTGGCTGGGAAGACCCCGCGGCCCAAGGCGGCCGCCAGGACTGTCCAGGCCTGCCCTGCACCCACTATCCGGAGGAGCCGCCGGACCTGCCCTGTGCCCGCTATCCGGAGGAGCTGCCGGATCTGCCAATCAATCCCTGCCCTGGCGAACCCATGATCCTGGATCCCCCAGAGACCGACACCAAGACCCAGGTAGGCCCCGAGGGCGAGTGTGGAAGTAGCCCGGGGGCAGCCGACCCCAATCTGGCTGCAGCACTGCCAGAGCCTATGTCAGTGTGTTGCGGCCAGGATCCCCACTGACAGCAGCGGGTCTTCTGCCGCTGCTAGGGCCCCGGGCTGGGACGCAGTGGAGTGGGAGGGCCTGCGTCCCCCCTGCCACCCAACCCGTGGGTGGCAGTCTCCCTCTCCCCCAGGCCTTTTGAGGCTTGGGCCTACTATTGTTGCTCAGCCCTGACTGAGGGCCTGAGCTCCTGACTCAGCGTTTGTTGCCCCGCCCTGACCTAGGGCCTGGGCTCAATACTGTGTACTATTGTTGCTCAGCCCTGACCAAGGGCCTGAGCCCCTGACGTAGCATTGGTGCCCCGCCCTGAGCCAGGGTCGGGCTTACTGTGTCTTCAGGACCGCAGGGGCTGCCGAGGGAGACCCTGCAGCTGGACGAAATACCCAAGCACCAGTGTGTAGTGAGCCAATGTGGCTCCCCGCTGCCCCGGAAGGGTCGAGCCCCGGCAAACCCTTGTACAATATGCTTTCCCATCTGGCTGTTATTTGCATGGTCGTAAGTAATTAGTTAAACATCATTTTTTATGTGTTTTTGTCTGTAGTTAAGTTGCTCATTACCCCCTATTGTGTTTAATTGGGAAAGGGCTTTATTTTCTTATGTGCTTCCCTCCCCTTACCTTGCTCACTTAAATTTCGTTATATGGCAGCTATAGTTGTTTAAATTTAGTTATATATTATTGTAGTGGTTTAATAAGGATCTGTGAAATAAATATTTACCATACTTACCATCTTACAATAAAATTGAGTTGTATCCATTTCTCCTCGTCCTGGGTCATTCAATTCAGTCCTTCACCGAGAATCCCTAAAGAACCTCTAGCCTCAATTGGGCAGAACACTGATGTACTAAAATGAAATCTGGGCATAAGGATTTGCAGGACTAAGGCTAGAATTTGTACTATTTTATATGTAAATGACCTGGCAGGAAGATTTAAATATAAACTCAGATTTAAAATAAAAATCAAAGATTGAGTGAGCAGTGTCGTTAAAGCAGATGAAGGTAAACATTCCAGAAGCAATATACGAGTCAAGAACACAAATGAAACCCACCGTCTGATCAGATACTACTGGCCACATGTATTGAAGGGTTTAGCAAAGGGCTCAATTAGCACAACAGATAGTCCTCTTAGTGGTTTTCAAACAGGGGTGCATGAGAAAAATCCTGTAATGGTGGACAACCCAGTTTACTTAGTAAGACTTGTCAATCTAATAAATGTTTAATCCATAGGCGTAGTTTGATTTCTATATTGGGGGAGCAGGGCCCCTGGCTAGCAGTCGCTGCTGTCCGGCTGCGCAGCTCTGAAGGCAGCGCCGCTGCCAGCAGCAGTGCAGAACTTTAGAGCTGGACTGCTGGAGAGAGATGGCTGCTTGCCGAGGTGTTCATGTTGTTTACGGTGCAGGAGGACTGCTTTTTAATCCCACTCCTGTCCCACCCCACAATACCCATTCCTCTCCCACATGTTTCCTCATTGTTTCTTGAATTTTTACCCTACTCCCGCTATTATGGCAGCAATCCCGCTGCAGGGCTCTACTCTGAAGGCAGCACTTCCGTCAGCAACAGCACAGAAGTAAGGGTGGCAATGGGGACTATCCCTGCCTGTACCTGGGGATGGTGGGGCATGGGAGCTTCCCATCCACTTTGCATGATGATTCATGGGCTTTCCAGCCATTTGCATGCAGGGTTAGAGGTTTCTAATCCCTTTGCATGGAGAAGGGGAGATGCAGGGGCTGCTCATCCCCTTGTAGGGGTGCATGAGGACTTTGATCCCACTGCATGGGTGAGTTCGGAGGGTTGGGGTGTTCCCATCCCTTTATGGGGCGGAGGTGCTGGTGGGGAGACATCTGCTGACAGCAGCACTTCCAGCCATTGCTGGGACAATTTCAGAGTCCTGCAGTGGGACTGGGATCCCACGGGTCCCCCAGGACCTGCTGCCATAATAGCAGGAGTGGGATAAAAATTCAAGAAACAATGGAGCGGTTGGAGCAGGCATGGGTACTGCATGCCACAAACAATATGAACACCCCAGCCAGCAGCCACCACTCTCCAGCTGCCCAGCTCTGAAGTTCTGCGCTGCTGCTAGTGGCAGCACTGCCTTCATAGCTGGGCAGCTGGAGAGGTGCAGCTGCTGGCCAGGGGCCCTGGCCCTCCCAATATAGAAATCCAACTACACCTCTGTTCATAATAATAATAATAGTATCCAGGACAACACACTCCAGGGCTTGTGCATTGTGTTGCATCATGTTATCCCTTACAGTCCTTTTCTTTGCCCTGGTCTACACTGGGGGGGGGGGGTCGACCTAAGATACGCAACTTCAGCGATGCGAATAGCATCGCTGAAGTCGGCGTATCTTAGGGCAACTTACCTGGCCATGAGGACAGCGGCGAGTCAACCGCTGCCGCTCCCCTGTCGACTCCGCTTCTGTCTCTCGTGAGCTGGAGTTCCGGAGTCAACGGGGAGCGCTTTTGGGGATCGATTTATCCGCGTCTAGATGAGACGTGATAAATCGATCCCCGATAGATCGATCTCTACCCACTAATCCGGAGGGTAGTGAAGACCTGCCCTTATTATTTAGCTATATTATGACCCTATCTCAGATGGGGGTATGTGGTGGACTACATTATTTGGAAAGGGGTACTCAGCCTAAAAAGTTTGAAAAAACTGCCTTAGAGGAAGTTCTTCTGGAACTTTTTTGAGCTAGATCAGTGTGGCAGAATAGGAGGGATCTTTCACTGCTGCTGATCTTGATTTACCTGTTCTGTGAATGAAGAGAAATCATCAGTTGGTTAATCTGGAGCTGTCAGTTTCGAAAGAATGGGGGGGAAAAAAAGCCTAAGCCGTATTTGGCCAGCCAGCTACAAGCATCATTCTGTAAACTGGAGGCATCTGTATCACTTAATCCAGCCAGGAATCTGGATTAATTTTTAATTTAATAAAACTAGTCTACAGTTTTGGGACACATTTTGGGCCCATTGAATTCAGAAGAGGGTCAAGGGGTAGAGAGAAGCCTTTATTCTAATGGACTGGATCACGTGGCACACATTATCATGTGCAAAAGGAAGAACAGCATACAAAGCTGGCCAAATTTCAAATGAGTAGCCTGGCTGGCAGCCGAGCCATGATCTGTGACCTTCAGCAGCTGCCGTGGGTTTTCATGGATCATTTCTGATGAACAGAGCCCAGAGTAATTACATTCTTGCAGATTACTTGGTCCTGTAATTATACTTGAAGTTACTAAGCAGTTCAAAGATTAATTACTGTGTAACTCTCAGTTTTTTGATCTAATAATAAGGGTTGTTGTGAAGGCAAATGCAACATGATGATGATGCTGTGACCACAGGGATATTAAGTACTCATGTACTTACATGACCAAAAGTGGCCAGAATTTATACTGCACATGGTGCCCTCTAAACATAAATCTGTACCTAATTTGATGTTATGGCTAGAAAGATGGGGAGCTGAGACTGCTGTTGCTGATTTGCTGATTTGTTTCAACTAACAACAGAACAAAACTCCTCAGTTACCATGAATTGTATATACATGTAGTCTTTGAAAAAAATATTCTTGCATTGCTTTTACCCCATCTTCACTCCCCCACCACCTGTCTCCAGATGGGTTGTTTTACCTTTCTTTACATCTTGTCTTCAACTAAATTGTGATTCCTTGGAACAGGATCTGACTTTTACTATATTTCCACAGCACTACACACAAAGGAGCCTCTGCATGCTACTGTAATATTAATAATATTTGCACCACTCTGGAAAATGTGAAGTAAAATGGTTTGCTATTTATTTATTTACTGGGTAGCAGAAAGGGATTTTCACAGGTTGTACAGATATAGTTAATTAGAATCAGTCTTATTCAGACAAGGGCTCTTGTGCTAAAAAGAACGTATCATATTCATAACATATTTTATACCCAGGTGAAGTTTGGTGGTGCTAAATTGACTTGGGGCCAGATTTGTAGAAGATGGAGTCTAGGGTCTGTAGCGATTACAGAGACCGAAACACCATTTTGGGATGAATGCAAGCCTGCCCTTATTACCTGTTTTTTCACAGACCCTTACCTCCTTGCTATATGCCCCCTAATGGACATCCTGAATAGTGGCACTAAACATTGACAACCAACATCACAGAGTCAGAACTCTCACTTCGTATATGTGAGTGTGTCAGCTGAGATGCATGGTCACTGCTTTGGCTAAGAATCATATGCTTGCCACTTTAATGCCCTTGGGTACCTTGGGTAAGCCAATTAATCAAAACATGTTTTTCTTTCTTCTCCAATGCATCTCCCCCCCCCCCGCCCCCACCCCTCCCCAGTGTAAAGCCTCTTTCGTTTCCCATGGTGATCAGTCAACACTTCCTTCCCTCCATGAGCCTGATTCTGCACTCACATTACTTTTATACCAGTGTAACTACATTGACTTCAATGGAATTATTTCTTATTTATACTGGTGTACTGTGTTCAGTGAACAGTGAGAGAGAGCAGGATCAGGCCCAATATTAACAGTGAAACATAGGAGGAAATTGCTAGAAGGAGAGAGTAATGTGAGCATTTATGTTGCCTAGATGCTGATAGTAGGTTACTTCAAATTGTATTGCTACACTTTTGTTATGTTTAGGCATTAATTTTGTTGCCTAAAGCATTGAGTGATCTTTTTATTAGCAAGCGTGTATAAATCTAAATTCAAATTTCAGCAAAATGTTTATCTAAGAAAGGAAGGAACTGTTTTTAAGAAAACATGTAAACATTTTGCATATATTATTATTATAAAATAATAATAAGACAAGCTGCAAAACGATGCATGGATACGTTAGGAAAAAAGTTGAATGGTGGTTGCTGGAACCTGACTCATCAGCGTGTCAATATCCAGAGGGGGAAGGAGGATTTATCCACAAGAGTTTGAACAGTAACGTTCTAGAGAATATTTAAATAGATAAAGCTCCTCTAAAACAAAGTCTGTCCTTCTCTTCCTCAAAATAATACAGTCATCCTTCAATTTTGTTTTTATTGAATCATTTTGCAGGAAATTTAACTAATGGAAGTGAAGGAAAAATTACAGTTGCTAAAAATTGGATACTGTGATGGCTGTCACAATTTACCACCACTGTGGAACTGTGTCAGTATCCCAACTGTCACTTATTGTCAAATACGATTTACATATGCAGAATATTTAACTCAGTCTATATTGAAACTAAAGCAAGTTAGTGTTTTTCTCAGCAGATGCTGAAGATGTCTCTTAATCACAGTATTCTAATGCTCAATTTGTTCTAACTTTACCAAAGATTAGAAAGATACCACAACTATATAAAGGGGAAAATATACTTATTAGTAAAATTGAGTGTCTGCCACGTGACTATTATTTAGGAGAAATTGATATTTTTGTGGAGAAATATACTTTCCCCATCTCACCTCCCCTTCTCCCTACCTAGCATCAGTCAAACCATGGGCCAGATTTACCAAAGGTATAGGTTAACTGGAGCCAGCCTTGCTCTCGTGGGGATAGGAGACGCACTCCAATGGGTGAGCAGGTCATGGGTACTGCCACTGCCATTCCTCGGGGTCTTCCAGCAAGAGAAAGCAACTTCAATTACAGGCAGGGATCCGCTGCAGCCCTGTTGGCTCAATCAACACTTCCCACAGATGCTGTATGTAGGCTAATGCATACCCATTTTGGGGTCTGCTTTGGTCCCCTGGTGCAGTGTAGATTGCAGATGACTTCTGTCACTGCAGTTTCTCTGGTAGACCCTCCAACACTGTGGGCCTCTGCTTTCTTATGGAATAGACTTTGGGCTAAATGTAGCTGGGGGCTCATGGGCCGAGTGAAATGAAGTCTAACACTCAATTTGATGAGATGTCTCTGTTTCTCTGTAATGTGATAACTTTGGAACACTCCATCCCATCAATTCCAAAATTTAAGGTAATATTCTAGGAATCAATGGGCTCAAGCCTGTTTATTTTGGTTCAAATAAGGACACTGGAACAGCCTGCTTCATTTCTCTTGTTCCCTCTTCTTCCACAGTGGTTCCTTCCAGTACTGGACATACTTGTTGGGGGGCCAGAAAGCAGAAGTATCCAGACAAAATCCAGAGGCAGGTCAGGCACCAGTCACTCTCCCTCCTTCCTAGTCCAACAACCCCAAGGATCTCACCAAATCTCTACCAAATTAAATCAACGGCCAGGTAACAGTCACTTGAGCATTAGCTAACTTCTTAAGGATAAACCACCACTGACTAAATTACTCATATTACTCATGCTTTTTCTATTCAGAATGACTATTCAAAATAAAACTGTTACTAAAACACCTATACTAGAGCCAGGCCCAGGACTTTTTTAAATCCCACCCCCGCTATTATGGATCCCAGTCCCATTGCAGGGTTCTCACCTACACTTGTGGGGTTGTTTGTGCTCTGGAGAGGCAGGTATGCTGCTTCTCCATCTCCTCCGAATTCTGGCTGGGACTTCACCATCAATTCCCTTTTGTAAAAATTAAACCAGAAATAAGTTAGTCAGCTTTTCTTCTTCGTCATTAATCATCCAGGGCTATGCTGTAATGTTTTTACTTTAAGATGGCGGAAGGGCAATTATAACTGTAGAAGGCAGACTGTACTCAGTTGTTCCAGGTAATAATATCTAGCATTTTGCCATCTGCACTGTGATTCCATTGCTTACTATCAAATTACATTCCATGTAATTAAATTAAACAAAAATTGAATCAAACTCCATGTGTCTTTATCTCTACTGTAGTTATTTACATTACTTTGTTATGACTATTAGAGAAGCTCGTAAAGCTTGTCTCGCTTACCAACAAAAATCGGTCCAATAAAAGATATTACCTCACCCATCTTGTCTCTCTCTATTAGAAAACATATCCATGTAGTGAGGGGGTTAAATTAAAGGAAGAGGGCTAATTTGGTGGCCTAGCAATTATGCTTTGAATTTCCATGTAGGACAGTAGATTAAGGTTCTGGTCCTTTTCTCTTGCTATTCAGGAAGAAAAGAATGGTGAGTGCTGTGGAGACAGTATTCTCAGACCTTGTGAGAGGAAGGATTGCACAACAGTGAAACCCTCTGACAGATTAAGGGGAGATGCTAAAAAACATCCCATTCTTTTTAGCAAGGAGGACTGTGGATGCAACATGGGCCCCCCTGAGAGCGAGAACTGGATGATTAAAGAAGAGACACAAAAGATAGTCAGTAAAGGAGACAGTAAGAAGTACAGTATAGTCTCATAACTCTTTTCCCATTTGATCTCCAGCTCTCTGAATTGAAGCAATCCCTCTTCTTTCTCCTCATTTTATTTTGTAATTTTTTGCTACAGTGGGATTACTCAAGTGCTTAAATGGTCTGCTGTACTATGGGGGCTTATAGCTGGGTGATCAAAATGGCATAGTACTGAAAATTGGATATGGAAACATGTAATTTCATCTTTATGCAACCTTCACACTCCATATTCATGGCTAAAACTATTGGCAGAATGGACCATGTAGGCATGTCTGTGTGGTAGAGGGAAAAAAACATAGGAAAAGAATTTGTATCCCTTGGCTATTACACTCGCACTTCTCTTATGTCTTATCTTGTTTATTCATGGTATTTGTTGGCTACTGTTAGGATAAATAGCCTCCCAATAAGAGGTGTTCTAGTATGATGGTAATTACACTTATGTATAAGTCAATGTCAAGGAACTTGGAGAACTCTATTTTCAAAAAGTGCTTAATGAGAGAGGATAGTATATCTGGAGGAAGGAATAAAGCCTGAATATTGCACTGTTTTGGCTGTGTCTCTTTTTATGTTTGAACACTGAGCAGGTATTGCCTCAGCTGGAAGAGGGAGAGGAAGATGGTGCATGAAAGGTGCATTTATGTAATGTTATGGAAGCCACAATAGGTGATCTACCTAGGATTTTACATGGCTGCAGTACCTGAGACCTCACAAACATTAACAAATATAATCTCACAACTCCCCTTTATGGTGGGGAAGTTCTGTCCCCATTTTACAAATAGAAAATGGAGTCAGAGGAGATTAAGGGGCTGATCTAAAGTTTAATTAAATCAGTGGAAGTCTTTCCATTGACTTCAATGGGCTTTGGATCAGACTCCAGGTGACTTGCTCAGGTTTACAAAAATAATCATAGCAGACCTGAGAATTGAACACAGGTCCCCCTAAGTCCCAGTCTCTCCTCTCGTAGTTCTTCTTCCTTGTTCTCTGAACTAGTTGCCACAATACTGGTTGTCCAGTGCAAATCTCCATTCAGCACTACTTGTAGCTTACAGCATTAACTGTATTTGATGTGTGCTGCCGCCTTTAAACTATATATATATTTGATGTGCATACTGCATCATTCCTTGGAATAAAACATACTGCATTTTCCATTTTTGTGAAAATTACAGTGGAATGCTGATGTAGGGGTCTGACATGTTTGGAGAGATGTGCATGAAACAAGGTATAAGGGGCACCTGTTTATTTTTTATATATGTAATGTTTAATCTGAAAGAAGCTTTAGATAGTACAAACAGAAGTATTCTGTTAATGAACCATCTATTACCACCTTTTTAATCAATAATGTATCACTTACGCAGAAGTTCATGACTTAAGAAATATATTTGTAGCTTTGATAAACAGTGAATAGGCTTCAGTAACACAGTAGAATTTTAAGCTTATGCTTCAGTGAACCATGTGGCTGGTATATAGCCAGTAAATATGTAATTCGATCACAAGTAGAATGTGCATCCCAACTAGTATTTGAAATGGGAAGTTTCCATTTGTTCAGAACAAGTATAAACACTCCATATAAACAATATCAAAAGTCTATACATTCTTAAAATGGTATCCTTGTGAGTAATGTGGAAATGACGGTGGCACTAATCACTGAATTAGACTGGATGATCTAGTGGATAGAGCAGAAGGCTGGGAGACTGTTTCCTAAGGACCCAATCCCCCAAAAGCCTGTGCATTGTGGGACTGGGAGTTTTGTCCTGGTTGTGTCACTGACGTAATGTTTACTTTTGACCAAGTCACACTGGGCCTGATTTTCCAAAAATGCGTGCATATAATTGCTCTCCTAATTATTAGAGCTGGTCAGGAATTTTCTGACAGAAATTGCCCTTTTAACAGAAACAAAATTTCTTGTGAGTAATTTCCATTTTGCCAAACGATTTCAATTTTCTATTGGGAAAATCAAAATGAGGTCTCTTTGGAAGCCCACCTGGAAGAGAAATTAAGAAAGAAAGAGAAAGAGAAATTAATAAGAGCTTTCCTGGAGTGGCGCTGGCAAGCAGAAAAATCCCATTTTGGTTCTCCTGAAACTGATTTTTTTCTGGAGGTCCCTTTCCACAAAAAAATTCACATTTCTGACTTTTTGTCCTGGTTCAGGATGGAAAAAAATTCAAAAACAAGAAAATATTCACAGGAATTGATTTCTATTTTCTGACCAGCTCTATTAATTCTGTGTTAAAATGCCCATCTTTCCAAATACCCAAGTTTACAAGCTGCTGCATAAACAGCATGAAAACTAGGCATGCTTCAGGGTGTGAATTTTTGAAAATCAGATCTTCAGTCCCTTTATATGCTTGCACAGCATGAAATAGGGCTAATACTTAGCTACCACAAAAGACTATCATTAGTATTAATTAGTACATCTGTATTGTCCAAAATTTTCAAACTTGGTTATGTAAAAGTGGGCATCTAATCCATACATAGACAAAGTAAAGTACAGCTCCCACAGTACTGCTTTAGATGCCTGAATATGTACTTAGGTGCCTAACTTCAGATACGTAACCTGGCAAATCATACAGCTACAGACACAGTGATGAACACTGATCCTGCATCACCCGAGGAAGTACGAAAGGCCATCCAAAAGTTGTAGAATGGACATGCTGCTGGGCCTGATGGTATTCCACTCAAGCTGCTGAAAGGTGCTTTGGAACCAGAGAGCAGTGGCCTGCATCAACTGTTTTTAAAAGTGTGGGCATCAAGCAAACTACCAGCGGAATGGCATCTTCGTATCCCCATGCAAGGGTAAAAGATCTCACACTGAGTGTGGCAACTATATCATGTCTATCAGTCCCTAGAAAAGTGTTCACTCATATTCTCCTTTCATCTGAATACTATTACCTATGCAGCAAAGTAATCAGCACTGGGAAAATGGGAAAAAATGAGGTCGTTGGACAAAGCAAAGTAAGTGATGTAAAAGACATGAGTATACTAAAAATGTACATTTTCCTTGTATGCATAATAAATAAACAATACCTTATAAAATATACATAATGGCAGAGATAGGAAATCCAGGAGAGATTCTTTAAATAGATCCCCTTTCAGCGTGTGGAAGACCCTCATCTGTAATTTGTGTCTGTCTTTCTGTGATTTTATACTATGGCCAAAGCTTTCAGACCTGGGTGCCTAAAATTAGGCTCCTAAATCCAAAATTAGGCATTTAAATATAAGTTGGAGAGGTGCTGAGCACCTGCCCTTCCCATTGACTTCATTAAGATTTGTGGGTGCTTGGCACTGTGGAAAAAGCCAGACCATTCATATTTAGCCATATTTATTAATATGAATCCAGGAGTCTTACTTTAGACAGACACCCAGGTTTGAAAATGTTGGCCTATATAAATAGTCTTTTGTCAAAAGCAAAGACAATACATCTGCTCATAGAGCAGATTTGTGATGGAAGATGTTGCTTTGAAAGGGTTTGAGCATGTGGCATCTCTTCAGATTAGATAGACAAACACTGTTTTTTTTGTTTTTTGCACATAATGGGGCATGCCAGGATATCAGAAAAAAATGGAAAATATCGAAAGAGAAATACCTGATCTGGATTGTTTCAATTATTGTTGACTGCAATGTGAGCAATGACAGTGATAAATGCTGTGTCAGAAATAGTTGTTTTGTATGATTATGTACAGTTAAAATTACAGTGAGGTATTATTACTTGAACAAGAATACAGAAGAATTAAACATGGAAAAATACAGGAGTAGAGAGAAAATATATACACCAGGTGGAGAAGACTTCGCCTACAGACTTTAGTGTTAGAAAAAGGCTAATAATAAAAATGTTAATGACTAATTGAGTGCAATGCAGAAACCACGGTTACCTTATTTAAATCAAGTGAAAAAATGAACAAGGTATAGAACACTAAAAATGAAATAGTTCATGCTCTATTTGTCTGGATCTTCTGATTAGCATAAAACACACAGCACTACTAAGGTATATCAGAGAAACCACCTTCATAATACCAATTGGAGCCAATACTACTAAAAGAAGCTCATATTATTCTCATGTCTTCTTGTGATTAAAATATGATTTGATTAGCCTATGCCAGAGATTCCCAACCCCTGGACCAAAACCTGCAAAACAATGATCAGCATCTGACAAAGCTGTCATTGCTCTCTGATAGTGACATATACAAGCTCTTTGGGTCTATTTAATAATCTTCCCAAAGAAGTCGTGGAAGCCCCATTCCTAGGAAACATTTATAAGTAGACTGGACAAAACATTTGAGAATGGACTGTAGAGCAGTGCTGTTCATCCTGGGGCCTCTTGTGGCTCTCAAAGCTATAGATTTTAATCTGTGTGGGTACCTGTTTTAAAAAGGAAATGTGTATTTGATTGTTAATTTGAAACATCCCTTGACCTTCACCCCATGGTTTTTAAAATAAAGTCTTTGAATCACCCCTGTTCCTACAGGGAGAAGGTAAGGCGCAGCCTCTGCAACTACCTCCCATTGCTTCCCCTGCTGTCTCATGAGAAGCTCTGGTGTGAGCCAGAGCACTTTAAGCAATTGCTGTCCCTTCTGTGCTGCAGCTGTTCAGCAGTGCCTCAATAGCAGCTTGCTGCATCACAGTGGAAGGGGAGAGGGAAGCTCTGGCTGCTCCATCATTCGTTTCCCTGCCAGACTATGGGAATCCTGCAGAGAGCAGGACAGAGGTTCAACTGGGACTGCCTGAGCCTAGGAAGTATTGATTGAGGCCCCTTGATCCTCTGAGGGTTTTAAAATAATGTTTGGCCCTCGGGATGAAAAGCTCCCACCACTAAGGAACTGGGTGGAAACCTACCTGGGTTCCATTGGAATTTTAACAAAATTGAACCATCTCTGTGACCAGCTCTACACTAGTACTATATGGAAATCCCCCTGCACTGGCATAGGGATGGTCCAAGACTTTAGAATAAATTCCCATGAGAAGTAAGTAGGCAGATCTCCTTGACCGTCACTATATAAACACATAGCAGCATGTACATACAATTTTAAAAAATCTACCAAAACTACACTGCACATACAAGTTTCTCCCTGGGAAGAAGATGAAAGAATGGAGCATGCTTGACAGATATTAATCATGTCTCTTAATGCACTATTGGAAGGTGGCTGTGGTAATGAGGGCAGTATAAGAGCCTGTATACAACTTACTAGACATATAATTTTAAATAGATGAATTAGATGATCTACAACAAATAATTTACGCAATAACTTTTTCTGCTCCCGGATTGTCTGCTAGCAGATCGGAATTTCCTTGCATTTTTTTCTAGTTTACTCAACTTTTACAAGGTATTTAATTTTTTTCTATGATGGATTGACTTCATGTTTCCGATAATCAGTATTCAAAACCTAAGATGTGCTGGTTAGTTGTGGTGGATCACATAAATCATGTTCTATTCTATTTCTTTTCCATAAGTAGACTAAAATGTCACTCAATCCTACAACAGCTACAGGTACAGGTTAGATTAGCAGGACTAAACATGTTTATCTTTGATGACATTTCCCTTGTACCTAAATAGAAACTAGCAAACCTTTGGAGCAGAATACTGCATTTATGTGCTTTAAAACCTCTCTATATATCTTATAAGGAAAATAAATGAATAGTGGGGTATTTTTCATATCTTGCCTTATTATCATCATTATGTTTGGATTTCTGACAGATAACCATGATTGTGATTGGTGTGTGAGCTGACTAGAGAGGCACACACCATCTGGAAGCCATCACTGCCCCCTTAATTGCCAGAATGGGTCACTAGTTAATAACTTGAGGCAATCATTGGCCAAACACCTAGGGAAGTAAGATAAGCATCTAAAGAATGTGAACACCAAAAGGACTAAAAATCAGTTTGGGGTGGGGACTAGGGATTAGACTCAACAATGGAACATTTTGCCTTAATATGACGGAACAAAATTCTATGGTGAGATCATGAAGATGGTTAAAAAGTTCCTCAAAGTAAAGGAAGTTCTATTTCTTGAGTAATGGAGAAAAGAACTGGATAACAGTGGCAAACATACCACAAGAAGCAATCCACTGGCAGAGACAGACTAGATGAGCTCCAATAATGTGTTTGTTTCACTTCTATAATTTTCTTTCCATGGCCTATTCACACTGCCTAAGCAGTACTTCCAAGTCATGCTGACCTATGACCTCCAAAACTTATCTCAGATCCCTAGCTTTCCTAATGTATCAAATCAGCAAGAACAATATATTTTGGCATACTGCAGAGTAACAACCTTTAATGCTCAGTAGAGCATTCCAGAGAAAATTATACTAGCTTGCATTTTACTTGCCCACCATGTGACACTACCTTTATTTTTCAGTCTAGGAGACTGAATTAATAAAAGTGAGTTAAGTAATTATAGCCTTTTCATTTATAATCACTCTTGGCATTGAGCTAGAATGCCACAGCCAGAATTGCATATAAAAGTCATTTGACAATCTAACAGAAGCAAAAAGGATACATATAGGCTGGTATATTTACTCCTATTGAGAAAATAAGAGCATTGTGGGCCATTGCTAATACTAAGGTTTCCAAGTAGGTCCCTGAGACCCTGAGAGTATGAATAATTTTGATGAAAGGTGAACATATACCTTCTCTAGATCGTGCAGTCAACCACCTCCTACTATCATTCTGGGATCTTCATCCACCAACAGAACCTCCTCACTCTTTTCTACAGTGAGCAGCAGTCAATTCACTTTAATTCAGATCCCTGTCTTGATCAGATGCTGCAAAAATAAGACCATTGACTGTATTCAATGAAAATGAGACAAAACAATCAATCTGCAGATGAATCTCTAGCATGCCAACTGCTAATACTAGACTGAAATACCAAATAAGGGAGACTGGACAAGATTCATATATTTGCCCTGTTTACAAAGGATTATGTATACTTGAACAATTGACCAGTATTGTTCATCAATAGATATGATTTACAATTAGATATTAGGATTCTCAAAATTGAGAAGGTCATTGGGTGGTTGTTGTTTTTTGGACAATGTAATTCACAATTATTAAAGGTCGTCATTTTCTATTGCTGGTAAAGAAATGCCTTTGGTGTTTCTTTACTTAAAAGCCAGAAAGAGATCCGTCCTAGCTGTTAAAACTGGACTAGGTGCTATGGTGTTAGGTGTTATGTATATAAATATGCAGCTCTCATTCTGTACATACAAATTCTACTAATGTAAATGGGAACTTTGCATGCATATCTGAGGCAGTATATGTCCCTTCTAACCAGTTGTACAGAGAGAGAGAGAGAGAGAGAGAGAGAGAGAAATTCAGCTGGCAGCCTTATCTGCTAATGTGAACTATACTAAAAGCAAGGGAAAATACCATATAAATTACACTGCTGTTGTACTGGTCATAGAGCCACAAGAATGTCATACTTCTCCTCCAGAGGGTAGAAATGAGCCCTATATGATTACTATTCCCCTGTTTAATATTTCTGAATATAGAGTGAAACATTTGTCTCTGTAAATAGGTAATGCATAAAAACAATTACAGGGATAATTTAGGAGCATTACGCTTGTAGTCCTCCATTCAAATAAATCATTTGCAATATAAAAAAGCCCTGCAAACGTGCATTCAATGCTTAAAAAGACGGATTGTATAGGTAAATGATTTCATTTCCATTATCTTGTATCCAGCTTTGCAAAAACAACAGGTTAGGAAACAAACTAGCAAACAAGAAAAACCTACGAAGGCCAGTTTCTGCCCTTAGTTACACAGATGTAAATCTAGAATTATTCGACTGTGATCAGATGGAGTTACTCCAGAATTACATCCTTAAAAATAAAGGCAGAATTTGGCTCTCAGGTGATAAATCTCTATGATGAAGCATAGTAACAGAGTAACAAAGGCTACGCCTGAGAAAGGCCGTTGGGAGAAAGGAAACACCTGCTAGCATTGCTGGTGAACAGGTGGAAGGCAGAGCTTTGCAGGCTCGATATCCTGTGGTTAGTATTGCCATTACAGAGAGTGGTTTTCAGGTGCCCTCCCCTGCACTCCCTCCAGCGACTTTATAAAGAAACGTTGCTGGTGAACCGATATGAGCGATCTGCTTTGTGCTCCCGTGGAGATGCTCCAGGCAGAGGCAGCACCGCGTGACTGACTCCAACTACCTCTTTGTATTAGCTAACAGCAATCCCGTCGTGCTAGCCCTGCCCTCGCTGAGTGTGCGTCTCGCTGCCTCTTGTTAGTGCAGCCAGGAAACCTGAATTACAGCCTGCGACTACTAGACACTTCCCCCAGGATCTCCCTGAGCTATTGCTGTGGGCTGGGGAGTACTCTGTCCAACTTGCCCCTGTTACTAGCTCGTCAGAGGGCTGCTCGGATGGCGGCGGCTGGTGCTCATCGGCCCTGGTCAGCAGCATCAGCACCACAGACAGCTCCGAGCATTTAGCATCCCCCAGCTGAAAGGCCGCCCAGCAGCAGGACCCCTGGATCCTCCCGGCCCCGCGCTCCCCTGGCACTGCAGCCCTCAAGCCGCTCTGTAAAACCAGGGTGCCCTTAAGGGGAGGGCGCAGCTAACGGGTTGAGCCAGCGGGTCCCCTCCACCGCCGCGGCTGTCCCGGGAAGGTGCCCGCCCGGGTGGCCTGCACTGGGGCTGGCTCGGGGGAGCCCGGCGGGCAGTCTGGTGGGATCGTGGCCGAGGCCGGGCACCACCAGGCTGCCCGCCCCGCTCTGGCAGCTCAGCTCGTCCCCCTAACGCCGCCTCCTTGGAGAGACCTCGCCCCCCACCCCGAAGGGCGCTAAAGCCCCCGGGCAGCCCGAGCAGAACCCGCCGCTGGCGCCCGGCTCAGGGGAGGATGCCCCCCCGCCCCACATTTCCCTTCCTGGTGCTCCCTGGCCTGGGGGGGCTGCCATTTTAGGCCACGCCTCCTGGCCTGGGGGGACTGAGCTGCGGGTCTCCTCCTTACCCCTGCTGCTGGGGCTTGCTCCAGGGCCCTGCCCTTCCCTCCCTGTCCGGGCCTGTGGCTGCCCCAGCCCAGCTGGCAGCCGGCGCTCCGCGGCTCTCCACTGGCGCGCTAGCAGCCATTCATCGGGCCCGCGGGGGAGAACGAAGTGGGAGGACTCGGAGGTGCCGCTCTCCCCGGCCGGGGCCCAGCGCCCCTGGGTGCAACGGGCGGGAGGCCGAGGGGCGCGCGCTTGCCCAGACAATGGCCGAGCGCCCCCGGCGAGCTGCACAAAGGGGCCGGCTGGGGGGCAGCTAGAACGATCCGCGGTAGAGAAGTTTTCGCTGCTTCCTCTGTGGGTGGCTGCGGGCGGGAGGCTCCCCCGGCTCTACCCTCCCACCCGGCGTGGATCTGCAGGGTTGTGCCCCGCTGCCCTCGCACGGAGCTCATTGTGCAAACCCAGGAGGCGCACGCAAGGGCAGGGAAGGCAGCTAGCTGCTTTCCCACCCAGCCGCTCCTCCTCTGGCAGGCCCTGGGTTCTTGTGCTCCTTGCAGCTGCTGCGTTGTGGGGGAGGGGGAGGATGTGGCATGTGGCAGTGGTACCGGGGTGGATCTCATGCCTGATGTCGCTGTTTGTCGCTGAGTTTTGGAGAGATTTATTGGCTGGCTCCTGCTAAGCCACGCTTGAGTAATCCGAGCTGCTGCGCGCTGTGGTGAAGCCCGGAGGGGGGGTTGGGGGGGGGGACGTCACTCCCTCTGGTAGCAAAGCAACATTAGTCTTCCATCCCTTTAACCATCACTACAGCTTGGGAAACTGCCGGGTCACATCCATTTGCATTGGAAAATTGGCGATGTTTGGTGGTAGAGAAACAGATCGATCACCCTTGTGATTCCCCCTGCTCCTGTCCCTGCTTACCCCACCCCTACCCAGCCTAGAGACAATAGCATCCGAGGTCCCCCAGAGGAAGGAGCGGGGATGGATCTGATTCCAGTAGGAAAAGCGTGTGCCTAGAAGTGGTGCTAATGGGAAGAGATGCTGTGATCCAGAGGAGGATGATTTGTCACAAAGGGTAGCTGGCTCAGTGCTTTGGGCTGGAGCCGTGTAGAGATCATTGGAGAAGTCATTGTGCACAGGGAGCCGAAGACCTATACAAACATGCCTGTTCGCAGGGGGCATGTGGCACCACAAAATACATTTTTGGGTACAATCATACGAAAATTTGAAGGGCAAAGTAAGTTCTCTCTCTCTTTCTCTCTATTTTGATACAATAGTTTGGGTCTGCTTGGGACTAGATACATAGCAGCTCCAGCCTGTTTTAAGTTTGTAGGTTGGAAAGGAAAAACAGGAGGCGAGGAAGGGATCCCGAAGAGCCTTGCTGATATTCTTGCTGATCTACATTACAGTTTTCTGTTCCCCCTCATCTTAGGGGACAGTTGTAATTATTGACTGTATTATATTTTGTGTTGTAGCTACTGTACCTACATTCCAGCTGTTCAGCATATCATACAGCGGGGATGCTTATGCAATATCCAAGGAAAACATTGCTAGCTTTTTTTTTCTTTTTTTTTTAACATAAATCAGAACAGGCAGACTTTGATTTAGAGGAGACAAATAACACCCAGAGGAATTGTTAAGGGAAAAGTACTCTTATTAGCTTGTCTTTGGCACTGCATTTTTAACATATTTATCAGTGACGTTTTTGTTTATCATTAATTTATGGAAGCTTAAAGTATCTATTAAATCAATGCAAATGCATCCCCAGGGATGTTGCTGATCTAGTCTATGTATCCTTCCCTATGCAGTAGTTTCCTACCTGTCAAAGATATTGAAGCTTTCATTATTTTTCTTTTAATTCCAATTTACTGTAGATCTCACACTTGAAACTTAAAAATAATTTTATAACAGCATCCAAAGAAACAGTATGTTTGACACACCTAATTTAAATATTTAGCATGTTTATAATATATCAGGCCACTACAAAAAGAAACTAAGTTTAGCTTATACACTTTGCAGTTCCTTCTCTAAATGTATCTACAGCAAATTTAATATTCTTGTAACTTGTGTAAGAAATAAAAGCCAGCTCCTACAAGTTTTACATATATATAAGTATTGAAATCAATGGTACTATTTATGTTAGTACAGGGTTACAGACTCAGGCCATTGAATTGTGTGACTTACTGTTGCAGTGAATAAAGCTAATTAATAATACAATCCTTTAAATCACTAATACAATATTATTGTGAAAATTCAGCATAATATGAAGGGGAAAGTATAAAATGCACTTTTTTCTACATATGTTTTGATGTGTTAGAGAACAACATATTTAATTAAAAATACTAATATAGGGTCATACAATGCTCACATAACTCATGATAAATCCTATTAAAATTGTGGGGTCTGTTTGTGTGAACAAGACAAGCAGGACTTCATAAATGGTAATAACATAGCAATTGTATCAAAGCTGAATATCCATTTGTAAATGGGAGCAGTATATAGTGCAATTGTGAACAGAAATAAGTAGAATCGTTATAAGACAACTTTGATACATTACTCTCAGGTGAAAGTTTCAAGAGATATGTGTGGCTTAAGCATATCATTTTACACGTGTAGTTGAGACCAGAATTTGACCCAAGATGATCTTTTACTATGTGACTTGTAATTTCCTCTTACTATAATAATTTTAGCTCATAACAACTACACAAGCAACTGAATTATCATATTACATTTATTTTCTTGGGAGTTTAATTGAAAACCAGATTAATGGCTTGATCCTGCTCATATTCAAGTCAATGGAAAAATTCCCATTGGCTTTTGCAGTGCAGGGTTGAGACCTTTGGTTTGGGCTTGATCCTGGCAAGATCTCATGCAGATAAAACTCCCACTAACTCTTCAGTGGAGTTTTCCTCAGTAAAGACTTGCAGGACTGAGCCAATAGTCTGGGTTTCAATGACACTGAAAAAGCTATTACAAATTTGGAATTCAACAAGAGCTTTGCAAAAGGACTTGTTGGATCTGGTTTTATTTTCTTAAAAGCCAACTATCTTCATATTTAATGTATAACAAGTGTATTGAAGTTTCTTTAAGAGTTCTGGGTCAAGATAGCTATATTGAAGATCTCTACATCATAGAAATCACATGCAAAAAATAGGTAATAGGTTCTTCAACATCTGTCCTTGCAGACAACAGTTCATGGAGTGTTGGAAAAGTACTGAAAAAATGCATCACTTTCTTGTATTGCAGATAAAAAATTCATCATTGCTAATGCTAGAGTGCAGAACTGTGCTATCATCTACTGCAATGATGGGTTTTGTGAGATGACTGGATTCTCCAGACCAGATGTCATGCAGAAACCTTGCACCTGTGATTTCCTTCATGGGCCAGAGACCAAAAGGCATCACATTGCCCAAATTGCCCAGGCACTGCTTGGGTCAGAGGAGAGGAAAGTGGAAGTCACTTATTATCACAAAGATGGTAAAGTTTCTCTATTTTAAAGATTTTTAATGTGTTTGGGGGACCAGTTGGCTTGTAAATAGGTTTTTAAAGAAATTTCTTTGACACACTGGGCAAAATCCTCAGCTAGTGTAAACTGGTGTAACTCCATGGACTTCAGTGAAACTACAATGATTTATACTATCTGAGGATCTGTCCCTATAAAATCAAATTTTTGTATTTATCAGACATTTCTACACAAATCTGTCTATTTAGAATTGGAAGAAAAATCCCCATTTTACTTATTATATGACGAGTGTACAAAAAAATTATGAACAACTTTTAATGGTACTAAAATAAAGGGTCTGACTCTTCTTTCACTTTCAGTGGCATAAATCAGGAGTAACTTTAGTGCAATTCTATTGACTTCAGTAGTGTAAAACTGGTGTACATGAAAGGAGATTCAGGCCCAGACAGTTAGTTTCTATGGATGGTTTCGTATCATAGACTGTAGTAACAACATACAAGTGCCAGAGGGTTAGACTCTGCTACCCACACTCAGCTTGAGCAGTATCTTGATGTAAAAAGGATATCTGAATAAAGTGCTACTCATCCTGAGTTAAGGGTGACATAATCTGGCCCTTGTTAAGTGAAACGTAATTGAGAAAAAGTGAAAAAAGAAGAGGCAAATTCTTCTCCTAGTTGTGCTGTTGTAAATGCTGAGTAACAACTGAAATCCAGAATGATGCTGTTGTAACAAGGAAGGATTTAGGTCCCATCAAAACTGAAGGGAATTCAGTCTCCTCCTTCCCTCCCCAGCCCTCAAGGAAGAATGCAGACTGAACAGAATACCATTTGTATTATGATTGACATATGGAAGAAAGAGTAAAACAACTATGCTGTTATATATTTACTGTTGAAAGCATGAAAGGAATATGTGTCTGTGTGTTCTGAAAATGATGTATCTGGATATGGGAGTACTACAAAACTAATTATGATTCTTTATAGTTAGGTTTAAGAATTTTTTCTGATTATTCAGCATTATTTACAGGAATGTCTAGCTTCAAAGAGGTCTGAGTAATGTTTAAGTATGGTGTACTATGTTCTGTCCCTCACTGTGTATATACTCAAGAGAGAAAGCAAAGGAAACTCATATATTCAAATGTTGAGCTTAATTTAGTTTTGGAGACATGCCAGAGTACTGTTGGCATTAGTTTCAGAACTGCAGCGACAGAGGCTCTCAAGCTTTAAAGTCACAGAGCCAAATTCTATTCTCAGTTATTATTATTCCAGAGTGACACCAATGAAGTAAATACTGTTATTCCAGATTTATCCTGAAGTAATTGAGAGCAAAATATGGCTTACAGGTTACCCCCTCACATCTGATATTTTAAAAGTATTCTCCTTACCCTTTGGATTCTCATATTCTCTCTAGAGTTAGACCCAACCCCAAACCCTGGATCAGAACATTTTCTTACTTTGGGGAAGTTCAGATCTTGGTAGAGATCCTCACCTAAGGTAGAGCTGCTTTGCTCAATTGATTTAATTGAGGCTCTGGCCTTCTGTATCTTGTGGAAAGTTTAAATCTGTGTATGTTAACATGAAATATAAAATAAAAGTAGCATTGGAACCATAGCTAACTTTGAAGAGATCACAGCCGACAGATCAAAGCACTGGCTTCCGGGTATGATCACTCAGAAGTGTTCTTCCTGCTTCAGTTTGCAAAAAATGATTAGGGGGTGGGGTGAGAAAGAGGGAAATGGTATTTACTTAAATAATTAATAAACTATCAGATTACCTTTTTAAAAATAATACATTTCTGAAATGCTGAATTACGATATTATGCAACCTGACTCATTATAGAACATTAAGAGTAAAATATAAACAAGGCAAATGTTTATTTTCTTTTCCACATCTTACTTATTTTTTTTTCAGTTTGCAACATATAATTTATTAAATTATAGAGCATTTAGGGGAAGATACTGTAAACAGTTATGCACAAGAGTAACCATACTTTCATGATTAGTCACTTTAAACTTAAAGGTGATACCCATGTCCGTATAGCTAATGCTCAGCCATGGGTTTGCAGAATCAGTCCCTTTAGAAAGCCACAGATAGTGTTTTTAACAAATTAGAACCTAAATCCTTCAAAGATTTACTACTGGGCAAAATAATTTACCATGAGCATTAATACACTTCAATAAACCTTTGCACATTTGGGCCCAACTTTTGGAACTTAAATACAGAGAATTAAGGGATTGCTATTGCACTCAGGCTGTACTGAACCATTGATTTCTAGGCAAAACAGCCCATTAGTTCTTAAGAAATCCCCATAGAAATCTATTATAGTCTATGACCCCATGCTATTTGCAAGCCTGCAACAATCATTTGGAGCCCAATCCTGCATTCTTATTTCATCTACAATTCCCACCAACTTCAGGGCAACCTTTGGATGTGGAAAAAAAAATAATCCAGAATTGGACCATTTTTTGGAGACCACTTCAATAACTTGGCGACAAGCTGGTGGCAATTCTATTCATTACACATATATACTTTTTTGCATTCTTTCTATATTATCTGTAAGTCCTTACTATAAGAAAAGTATGAAAACATTTAAAAAAATCCTAACTAGCAATAGTGTTTTGTAAAATTAAAATGTAGTATAAAAACATGTTCAATATTATGCTGGGTGTAGTTACTCTCAGATTAGTATTATAGTGTTTATTAGCAGCTGAAATGTTCTATTTTAGTTTTCATAAAAAGTGTATGTATGTATTTTATATATAAATAAGCTTGGCAGAATTCAATTTTTAAAATAATTTGAATGATAGAATGTTTATTTTAAGCATGTTTTTCAATTAAAATTTTTACAGTTGTGGGAAATTATTGGGTGGGGTCAGATAATTATTTAATGAGAATAGATATTGAGATTTAAAAAGTTAAAGATTTATAACCATTAAAACACAAATTGTCATAATCACATCACATGTCAAATATATGCAAAGTAAATATCCTTAAGTTCTCAAACACAGTTTTTCTTACTTTGCCTATCTCTAAATTATGATTATTATTGATGGAAATATCTGTGTGTATGATGAAATCAAAGTTTACTAGCATTACTAACATTACTGCTAAAAATCTAATCCTTTCTAGCATATATATATATATCAGTGAAAGCTTACTAGGACCTTTTTCAAGTTTCTGAAGTGGGCAGCAAGGTAGGGTGCAGAATTGATAGCTCTGATGACTGCACATTTTGTATTATGCAGGGTTTATTTTTTTTAAGTGCTCAATCCTGTGAACAGTTAGGCATGTAACTTATTCATGTGAGTAGTAACAGTGAAATACTCAATGCTTAAAGGTTTGATTTAATCTATACACTAATTAAGAAAATGCATATATGTATAGACATGTTGCATAGCTACACACAGTATACTTCTGTACAAACACAATATATTAGTGATTCTCCAGCTTCCATTGGTATGAAGGCCACAGTTCTAGCTCAGAAGAGTTGCAAGATTTTGGACTTTAAGCCTGTCAATGATGCAAAACTGAATTTTTTGCGGGAGGAGGAAATTTTTTTTGTAGCAGGCTGATTTTAGAAAAATGGTAGCTGTCGGAAGCTGCACAGAGGTTTTGAATACTGAAATAAATCCTGGGATGATGGATTAATGAGCAGAATGCAGGTGAGGTGGTCAAAGGTGCATGACAAAGACTAAATGATCATTTAGTTCCATTAATCAGTTACGTGGCTATCACCATCATGTATATTTCCCTCTACAGTATATATGATGGGGAGGAGAATATACATGATAGTGTGTCGTAACAATTTTAATGGCATGAATTTGGGATGACATCTTTATTAATCAAGCTAGAAGGATTTACCCCAATTTACCCAAAATTTCAAAGGTTTTGAAAATTTACTGCTAATCATCCTGCTTGTATGTCATAGAAATCTGAAAGGTATTTTTATCAGAAATAATTCTGCTAATATAGCATATATTTTCTTTATTTCTCTTTCTTCATTCTTTGTTAATAAAAGTCTTTGCATAATACAATCATTGTTTCTTAAGTCCTAATCATTTGTTCCAAAAGAACCTGAAGAAGAGCTCTGCATAGCTCGAAAGCTTCACCCATGTTGTCTGTTCCAAACGAGACAATTATGAGGTCACCAAAAGGATTACAATTTTTTAGGGAATGATTAGAGGAGGAGATGGACTCATAAAAACTAAGAGCTCAAACATTTATCTCTTACTTACATGAGTAGTCCCATAAGTCACTGGAACTACTCATGGGAATAAGGCTGTGAGATTAGCCCCTAAATTCCATTTTAATGCAAATGTCCTCATTAATAAAAAACTTGGGTAGATAGATGCAGGAAAAAAATCACAAGCAGCATCATTTCGAAACAGAATGTTTTTCAAAGTTGCCTGTGAGGCATTAGCAGTTGTTTAAATTAATAAATTATACTCTGAATTCATAGCAATCTAGTACAGTGTGTTCCTTACTGTTTATAACTTCCTCTCCCCAACTGGTTATCTAGAGTATATGATCTGTATTAGATACATTGGAAGGTAAGATATTGTTTATCCAGAGTATAAATTTTTGTTTTAATAAAGTTATTTGCAGTGGAAGTGTTTGAAAGCTTTTCCTTTGAGGACTCCATTTTACAGTTTAAGTCATTATTACATAAAGCATCCTGGCAGCAGTAAATATTACTTGAAGTGATAAAGCTGTAAAGTTTTTGACATAAAAACTATAAATTATACAGAGATTGAGGATGGGCATATGTTAATCAAAATATATTGTCACTGCATACTATTTTGGCATGTGTTCTGCAGACAACAGTAGGATATAACTAAAAATGTAGCCTAAAAAGACTGCTTATTAGTATGAAGTACAGGAGTTCTTTAACTACTTTACATTGATGCAGATATTTTATGGATAGAAAGTACCAATGAAGAATGTAATAATGACTAAAAAGATGATAGGAGGAAAGTGTGGTTTCAGATAGTTGTCTTGATGTTACAAACAACAAGAAGTACTTGGCATTCATCTAATTTGAGTTATCCAGTGTGCTAGAGCTGACTGCAGAATAAAAATATTTGTGTTTCCAAAACTCACCAAGGTTCCAAATTAATGGTTTCCAGACCTCTAAGTTTTTTAAGTGCTCCTTTTCAAAACTAAGAAAAATAAAATGTACCAAAATATTGTTTAAGTTAAGTATTACTGGTGTCCTGAACCTAGTCAGAAATGTCAAGGCATTTTTGAATAATAGGTATATGCATTCCGCTTCAGCTCCAGCAGACATTTGATCACCTATTCACTTCTGAATTGCCCTGAATTGATCAGTCAATTTAAACAAGGTAGCCGCAATAGGCCCATGAGGGCAGACCCTTACACTTGCATGGGCCTCAGTGTAGTCAATGGGACTTGGCATTGATGCCAGGATATACCAGAAGGGATCCGACTGCAGAATTCAGAACTGACACTATGACTGTACCCCGTAACTATCTCCACATCACAGAGCCTTGAGCTAGAAGGACCAGCTGTAGTTCAGTATCCATTCACATTCAATTTTTGGGACCTTCGCTGATAGTAGTTAGGATGGGGGGTGGGTTCCCTCGTTCTTTTCCTTCTTCTCCTCCTCTGTGCTTTGACTGATTTTTTGGGCTGTTTACACTAGTTCACTAGGAACGGGACTGAAATCACAAGACACAGAATGATTAGGAGATAAAAAACTTTCAGTCATCCTGAGCTGTACTGGGATCAAACTAGTTATTTAGAGGTAATGGTTGATATCATTTCTACTCCCCTGAATCATCAAGTTCCTCAGCTTTTACAAAACAAAATGTTGTTTTAAACAGTTTTAGTTAAATTGAGTTTATTATAAGGATTTTTTGTGGGAGATAAGTTTCTCTCTCCTTTCCATTCATTCCTGCTAACTGGATGTCTAAATGAGGGAGAAAAGGGAACAAAAAATTAAATTATCTTCAAGGTTAGTCTTTCTATCAGAACTCAGGACCTGATGGGTATTTTTGGATATATCTGATCTTAAGATATAGAAAAAGCACAGCCAGTAGTAATTGTTTTCTCAGTGGGTAAATCCACTGGTGATGCTAATGGTTGGTGCAAGACCTTCTCTACCAATTTAGCGCCACTCAGGTATAAATAGGGGAACTACAGGCACGGTGGTCACAGAGGAGACTTTTTCATACACTCTGGATTGAGAAACTGCACTACCCTTGATCAGGATGGTTCATAGAAGAGGTTTGAGCAGTAGACTGGGGAGAGGCCCCTGGGTTCTGCAACTTATACTGATCTAGTAGCCTAAACCTTCCTTGATGCAGGTACAGAGAATCAGTGGTTGCTGTTTTAGCCTGCAGGCTCCAGGAGTGGTGAGACAGGAGCTATACACACACTGCAGCCCCACTGCCTACACTCGTTATGTGCAGGGAATTGTATTTTATCCCTCCCAACCCTTGCTTAGTGCTCCATAGGTAGCCCAGTTATTCAAATTTTGAGCTGGAGAAGGGAATTTCAACCATTGTGCAAGTAGTGGGCAGGATTTTTAAATGACACACATAACAGTGCAATGATTCCTAATAAATGGCAGAATTACTGTAATAAGTCCTTCCATGATGCAGTGGTGTTAAGGTAACTGGTGCTTATGAAGTTATTAGCTTCTGCCCATGAGCCACCTAATGCAGTATCTTGTCTCTGAAAGCAGCAGTACCAGAATCTTCAGAAGAAGGAGCAAGAAACTCATAGCAGGCAGATGAGGGGTAATCTGACCTCTATGAAGATTTCATCTTAATCCCTCTTAGTTAGAGATTGGTGTAAAACCTGAAGCATGCAGTTTTATACCCCTTAAGTACTGTTTTTAGCATTAATTATTATAACTTTAGAAATTGTTGTTATTCATGAAAATGGCCAACATTTTTTGAAAGTTTCTGTTCAGGGCTAAGTCTTTGCTAGGAAAACATCCTATGGAAAGGAGTTCCACGTTCTAATTAGGCATTGCACGAATACGTATTTCCTTTTATCAGTTTTGAATCTGTTTCCCTTCCGTTTCATTGAATGCCACCTTGTTCTTGTGTTATGAGACAGGGAAAATAGAAGCTCCTGATCTATGTTTTCGATACTATTTTATATATTTGTATCATGTCCACTTTTATTTGTTTCTGTTCTAATTGCAATCATTTCACTCTCATATGCAGAGAGTTTTCCCATGCCCATAATCAATTCTTTCTTGTCTCCTCATTCTTCAAAAAGAGGCTCAGACTGAGCAAATAAAGTAGCAGATTTAAAGAGAGACATTGGGGTAGAGCCATTGCTTTGGAAGCGTGTAGCTGTGACCTTAACCACTGGATGTTATTACACATAAGCTTTAGAATGACAGTTGGATAGTATATGTTTGTAACATTATCACTCTGCACTATGTGATCTCATGCACACAGGAAAGGGGATAGTGGTGGTGTTTCTATTGTGCTGAGTTTAATTTGTTTTAGGAACCAGCTTTATAGCATTCCATATAAATTAGATTTATCTGAATACTTCTCCATGTATATATCAGAGTACTCCATATTCGGACCAGCTTCCAGGCCAAGTATGAACCTGCCTAATCAAGCAACAGAGGGCTAAGAGTAGCAGTGGAAGAGGCTTGCTGGTTGTGGGAGTGGCCAACTCACCCTTAAAAGAACACACACCAAACCAATCAGAAGGGCAGCTGTGAACCCAGATCTGAGTGCAGAGTGGATACACATATATATGTGAGTTCCACTGGCCATAGTAGGAAGCCCCCTCACCAACAGACACACACAAGAGAGGGAGGGAAAATTCTAGGCAGCCGGATCACATTGTATACAGTGGTACCTTACAATATTTGCAGACATATCTTATCACAAGTGAACACATGGACAAAGGTCTTTCGAGTTTCAACAGTTTCATGAGGTAGATCACTACACACTACATTGTCCAAGAACTAATCTGTGTCTACCAACAGCATGCATTGTATCACACACGTTTTTCTTCCTAGACACATGTATACACCAGTATAGCACCACAGTGCATTTTCAGTAAACATAGAAGGACTGGCTGTGGCTGATGTCTTTGAGGCTGCTGCTGTATATTGCTTCCTACCTTCACTTTCAGTGTGGCTCGGAGACTGGAGTAACTTCTTGATCTGACTTGATCAGCTTTGCAGAACAATGTATTAGTATAGGTTGTGAAGTAACTGGTAGAGATCCTGGATATACTCTTTATGCTTTCTGTATAGCCAAAGTAACTTAGTCCTGACTAGGAGCTACACAGGTGGCTGCACAGTTTGGTTAATAAACATGAAATTGGATTTAGTCCACACAAAATGGCCTATTTGACCCAGAAATACTACAACCCAGGAGGAAAATTATACCCAGACCCAGACCTAGCTCCTCTTTGGAAGGTCCACAGCTGCCATTGCAGTTAGTCTCAGTACAAGATTTGCTTGTTAGTCCATAATTATAGTCTGTTTTGGGGTGACTCCATATTTGAGAGATTATTTCTGAAGTTATAGGTGCAAATGCTGTTTATTTTATGGAGCTTGATTTTTGGTCTCTGTTTTTCTATATATATTTTAATTTCAAAAAGTTTCAGTTATGTTACTTTTAGGAAACATTGCACATTATGTAAACTTTAAAAGTTAAATGGAAATTTCATGAACTGGGAACCAGAATCCACTCAGCTCCTGACATAAAAATCTGTTTGACCCCCTGCATTTCCACAGGCAACCAAGTTAAAGCTACCCCAATAAGCTACTAGTACTGCACCACTTTTTCATTTCAATTTTCACACCTTTTTGCATTCTGTAACCACAGTGAAGTCTCATTGCTCAAGCTCACCTCACAAGTTAACAGTCTGAAACAAAGCTCAGTGTCAAAAATGTCAAAGTAATGATAGAATAAAATTCACAAAGGGGAAAGTTAGTAAGCAGCCTTGTATGTTCTACTATTTCATCAACTAGATGCAGTGTTAGAGGGCCATATTATAATTTCTTCTGCTGATGCCCTGTACTATAGCACTGATGTATTATCCAGAAAAAGAATATGAGGGTATGGGTGTTTTCAGCAAAGAAAAGCAGTCACTGAAACCGCCAGATGACTGTTTAAAATGTCAATATTGTTAACTGTTTCACTGCTGATATTTTGAGCAGAAGCTTCCAGCTAAGAGCATTTAACCCAGAATCCCAAATTACCTCCCAAACATTCTTGGGTGCTGAAATCTCTCACTACCCAAACCTTAACTTTCCCCCTTGCAACTTCAATGATGTAGCTACACATAGTCAATACAAAAATCTGTAGCACACTGAAAACTGGAAATACAGGGATACCGAAACCAAAGTGAATTTAATACTAAAATAAACAACATACATGGATAGTATTTTTATTTTTATTTAATTCAATAAAAATCACCCATAGTAAATTTTAAGTGAAGCCACCACAGAAACTCAAGCCTGCCACACAAGAGAGCCAAACAAATTAGAGGGCCTTGACTCAGAATTAAGGTCCTGCTTCTCTGGTGTACCTGGACCCGTGTCAAGGCTGTATCCCCACTTTGAACCTTAGGGTACAAATGTAGGGGCCTGCATAAAAACTTCTAAGCTTATCTACCAGCTTAGCTTTGGTCCGCTGCCACCATCACAAGAATTCCCTCCCTGGGAAGCCTTGAGAAACCTTTCACCAATTCCCTGGTGAACCCAGATCCAAACCCCCTTGGATCTTAAAACAAGGAGAAATTAACCATCCCCCTCCTTCCTCCCACCCTCCTTTCACCAACTCCTGGTGAATGCAGATCCAAACCCCCTTGGATCTTAAAACAAGGAGAAATCAATCTGGTTCTTAAAAAAGAAGGCTTTTAATTAAAGAAAAAGGTAAAAATCATCTCTGTAAAATTAGTATGGAAAATAGCTTTACAGGGTAATCAAACTTAAAGAGCTCAGAGGACCCCCCTCTGTCTTAGGTTCAAAGTACAGCAAACAAAGATACACACTCTGGTAAAAAGGTACATTTACAAGTTGAGAAAACAAAGTAAATCTAAGATGCCTTGCCTGTCTTTTACTTACTAGTTTGAAATAGGAGAGACTTGTTTAGAAAGATGGGGAGAACCTGGATTGATGTCTGGTCCCTCTCAGTCCCAAGAGCGAACCACCCCTTAAAACAAAGAGCACACACAAAAGCCTTTCCCCCCCCAAGATTTGAAAGTATCTTGCCCCCTTATTGGTCCTTCGGGTCAGGTGTCAGCCAGGTTACCCAAGCCTCTTAACCCTTTACAGGTAAAAGGATTTGGAGTCTCTGTACACAGAGAGCTGTTACCCTTCCCTTTATAGTTATGACACTCAAGCCTGCCACACAAGAGAGCCAAACAAATTAGAGGGCCTTGACTCAGAATTAAGGTCCTGCTTCTCTGGTGTACCTGGACCCGTGACAATATTAAAAAATGTTGGGCTCTTTAAAAGTATTAGTATAGGACGCAGACACTGCCTGATTCTGTTCCCAAAAGTACCACTTCCTGAGGGACGTGGGGGTAGCTATCATTGATTTAAAGACACAGGGTCTGATTTCCAGAGATAATAAATACCCACAGTTCCCATTGACTTGAACTGCATTTGTGGGTGTTGGCATTCAGGTGTTTCAAATTCAGGTTCATGGTGTCCTCTAGGGGTCTATGATGATGCAGGTATTTGGGGACAATGTCAGCTAGTAGTCAAGTGGAACATGTGTTGCCGAAGTTGCTTTTAGATCAATAGCACTTTACATAAAAAACCTATAATCAAAAAGCATCTGGCAAAAGAAAAACCCATTATTTTAATCTACAAAGGTGGTTGTTTCAGATCAAGAATAGACAAGTACCTTCTCTCTGTCTCCCTGTCTTTGTCTTTTACCCAGTTGCCTGAAAAGCAGTTAAATGTCATGTAATCAATGCTCATACTAAACCACACATTATGAAACATTTACCTTGAGATGTTCCTGGACTTTGGAGTGTGCACCATTTTCAGAATATTTATTCGTTAGAGGGTTCTCTGCTGATTTTCATTCAAATCAATGTGATTGTATCTCTGCAAATTTCTCCCTTTCAAAACTCATTTGTGCCAACCTGCCCTGCTCCTTCCTCTCTGAAAAAAAAAACACAGGATAATCTCATTAGTATTTTGCATGTTTGTGGCTATTCTACAAGAAAGCAATTTTTTTCTGTTTGCAGAAGAATATGAAATACAGTATTGCACAAATCCTATTTTCATTGTATTTGCAGTAAACTATTGTTACAGTTCTTCTTTGTCTCTTTCCTTATAAAAGTGGCTTAGGACTCACAGATAGTGACATTTTTAATCATAGTAATATAAGTAAGGAAATTTTATCCTTTTGCAATTCTAAGCATCTGCCAATGTTTTCAGACTATAAAATATAACATGAATCAATTTAACACAGAGTTCTATGCAACAAAAATTATATGAGACCTTGCAGGATGTGGAAGTCCATGTATACTGGTTGTACAGTGTGCCACTCTATTCAGGAGAGATGTAAGCTTGATATCTAGGATGTATAAGATTGATGTATATGGACCAGATCCTGAGGTCTGGCTCAGGAGTGCGGGACACAGTTCAGGAAGGTGTATGAAAAGATGACCGTAAGCCACCTTTTCACTACCCCATTCCTGGGCCAATCTGTGCTGGTCCATTCCCTTGGATCATCCTCAGGCTTGCTTTAAGTTGTACTTGTTGCCTATGGCAACAGGGACAGGCAAGTAGGGTAGCTGCTCTAATATAACCCAAGGTTCCTCCTGTACTGGGGAGATCTTTGGGACCTTCTTAGTTCAGACAGCTGAAATCTAAACATTGCTTGGACATTATATAGTTCTCATACATTGAGAGAGGCAGGTGTGGCCATGTAGAAGGCTTATCACCAATTTAGTGATCCTGGCTGCTATTTTCTTTTGATTAAGGACTATCAGTACCTCAACTGCAGTACTAGGTCTAAGTAGAAATATCACAGGATTCAGCTAAGAGCGTTATTTTGATTGGAAAGATAGGCATATGATATTGACAATAAGATCTAGATTTGAAAACAGACTTCAGATGGAATATGAGCCTCAATTATAGATATTGAAAAGTTATTTCACTCTCCTGGGATCTAGGAGGTTCTTTGAGTCATCTACTTGTGAAACTGCCAAAATTCCACTGTCCCAGTGCACACAGACTATAAATGAATCTAGATATACTATAATTTCCAAGGTCTTCTCTAACAAACTTTCATCTTCATCCAATCACACGAAACCATGAGTCTAACAGTGACTTATATGGACACATATTGATTTCAATGATTAAAGCAATAAGTCTCTGACTGATAACTTTGAAACACAATGTGAGTTTATAGTTCCAAGCCGGCATTCTCTGCAGCATTCCTGCGCTATTACCTGCTTTCCCCCTCTGCCTCCTTTCCTAGGGCCGCATATCCACAATGCTCTGTAATCCTCCCACGGAGGAACAATAGCACTATGTGTGTGTATTTTATATATCTCCAAACTAAAGCTACTTGCTGAGAATGAGTGAGTCCCAGAAATGATGAGCAGAACCAGAATATAACATGATAGTCAGGTGCAACTAACTTTTGCAAAATAGCAATTTGTCATAGAGCAAAATAAGAATGATTTTTCGTCCAACATTTAGGAATTTAGGGTCAGATTCTTGGTGCTTCAATGGGGCCATAAAACTGGCTTAACCAGCTACCTGGAGATTCCCTATGAGGAGGAGGAATCCTGATTGGTGCAGTTGTATACTGCTCCCATTTCTAACCTCTGGTGAAGGGAATATTTCCAGGAGAAATGGGGTTTATTGAGGGCATCTCTACATCCTGGTGATCCTCTGCTGCCAAAATAGCCCGTTGGGTCTAGAGGCACTTGAAACTAATTTAGTACACTCCAAGACTGCTCAAAATTATACTGGGGGCCAAACTGGTTCTTGGCCAATCACAGGATCAATGGCAATCCAAAAGTGGAATTAAGCCACCTTCATCTCTTCCCCTTGTTTATCCTGTACTGATACAGCTGCATTGGAAGACCCAGTCTTTATGCTTTCAGAATTCCAAACAGAGACTAGGACCCCCAGTTAAACAACACAAGTATTTCTGGTGAAAACATACAAGAAGAAAGCTGTAGCTACCTGACTCACACTGTATGCATTCTCAGCTCTTTTCAAAGCGGAACAAAATAGTTTTGTCATTTGCAAACTTTTGATTTGCAAATTATTTTAAAGGTTATACTGCTGCTATCTAAAGAGAGCCATGAATCAGACATACAGTAGCTGTGACTCAGTCTTACACTACATTATTTTTTTTTAACAAACTGCTTTGTTTTGTTGTGTATTATTTGCCTTCAGCTGATTTTGAATGTGTCTCTTAATTTGCAAGAAGGTTTATTTTCTCCTGATAGATGAAAAAAGACCATAAAGAATAAATGAAGTTCTGAAACACTAGCATGTTGCTCCTTTAACAAATTTGTATAGCACAGTCTCCCCTTACCACACTGTGTTTCACTAGGATTCTGAATGTTAATGGGAGTCATGTACACTCATCAGTGGGTAAACAGACCCCTCTGCCTGAGGTGATATATTCTTTCTGCCTGGGCTGTCTCATCTCTAGTTCTGATAGACTAACAAATAATGTTCTGGTAGGATAGTCCCACACTGTAAATTATTTTCCATCTCAGATCTCTTCCTTCATTTATATGTCACTCTTTCTAATAATTGACATATTGATACAGCCTCACAAAACTTAGTTCCCTGGTTCAAGTGAGAATCTTCATATAAGTAGTGGTCAGTTTACCTTTGACTTATGCAGGCCTTCTTGCAAGCATGGGACAGGCTCTAACTAATATATGTCACTCTTCTACAGCAGTGTAAAAGTGATACACTGGTCTTTTGTAGCCTCATGCATTTATGTTTTAACTGTGTGTCTGCAGATGCACAGATAGGTCAATTGCCTTTTTAAGTTAGCAGCACAATTACGGGCATTCTCTCACATTTTTAATTACACTAATTGGAATTCAGTATTATTGTACTGAATTTTTCTTGCTGGAATTTTGTAAGTTATTTCAAAATATAGTTAAAGATTTCACGTGGTATGTGTGAGTGTGCATGTGTATAGAAGTAATTAAGTGTAGTCAATACTAACCATGGAATGATCCATTTCCATCAACAAGGTTTGTTGTGTTTGAAATCTCAACCAGCTTTCATGTATAATATACACAAGATTTCATATGACTTGTACATACACACTCGTGCCTTGTGGAATCTTATGGTATTATACATGAAAGCTGGTTGAGATTTCAAACACATTTCTCATGTCTAGGTTGTAGGTTGCAAATGGATCATTCTGAAACATCATTACAACTATCCAACTATGTGGCTATTCTATGGCTTCCATTAAATGAGCTGATGGTTTCAGTTGCAGACAGATAGTGCCGTTTGTGATAGAGACTAACTCGTCTACTTATTAGCATCTCCACTGGAGGCCAAGGATGGAATGGCTATGCAAACTAACCTGCCCTTTGACATTGAATGAAGTTTCCTCTAGCTCAGACAACATGCACCCTGCTTGATGTTTAGAGACATCAGCAATGGAAATACTACTACCTGTTACTTTTTCTGTGGATAACTAAAGATTTCTGTCTTTGGACCCCACTTCTTGCAGCATATTGGTTTTTGTTTGGCAGTTTTTCATCCAAATCTATGCACGTGTCAAGGGGAAAAGAGGCCTCCTTTCTGTGTTCCTAAAATAGAAGAATTAGAAGAATAAGTTGGGTGGCTCAGTGCATAGTAAAGCTAACTGTGATGTGTATTTTCTTGTAAATCTCAGGCAGCTAATCAATTGTCTCCTCATATTTGGAGATAAACACAATTGCTGCTGACATACAATTATGGTGTCCCTGGTATCCATTATTCACCACTCTATCTACACTGCTGAAGATGTACTGAAAACAGATCTTCCAAGAAAGAAATATTCTTCACACCATGTGGAATTCTCTTAACAGTATCAGAGTGTCTGGAGTGAGATAACCCTGCCGAAACACTTTCCTGTCTCAGTAGAAAAAGTTCACTGCCAAGGTTTCCTTATCTAGGGCACAGGGAGAAAGGAAAATCTTTGTTCTCTATTTCTCTTCTGCTGTCACGTCTTTCATTTCTTTCTAAGTACACACACACACACACACACACACACACACACAGGTGCTTATTTACTTCTACTCTCCCTCCCCATCACCATGTCCTATGGCTCACTTCCCCTGTCCCTCTGATCTTTACCAGAGGCATAACCCCTTCTCATGTTACTCTCTTGAGGTGCCCTGCTGTTACATCCTCTTAGGGTTGCTGCTGCTCTAGTCTGCAGGCATTTACTTGCTGTCCCTCCTCCCCAAACCATGCAGATAACAATGCAGTCTGTCTTTCAAAGTACTTTAATGCCTTCTCACAAGAGCTCTACACCTCCAGATGCCAGAGCTGAGCGACTTGGCACACATCAGGATCTGGTCTGTAGGAAGCAAATCCTAGCAAAGGGCAGGACTTCTTCTTAAGAAAGGAGGAGGGAATTTAGTAGCTTTAAAACCTAGCTAAGTTGCACAGTCTTTGGTTCTTACATGGGAGCTGTCCCCAAGCCCCTCCTGCAACCTGCCTTATTCCCCACACAAAGGCCAGGGAGAAGCACGGATATTGCACTCAAGGGAGTGCAGGGATTGTTCCTTCCTAGTGCACCTAGCAACTAAACCACCCTCAAAGCAATTTTCCCTCTATGTTCACACCCTGACCTGGCCAGTAGAACAAGCTGGATGTGCCTGGGGGAGCAGGCTGTACCAGCCTAGTGGCTCAAGCATGGTACACTCACACACAAATACTGTGGTGCTTCAGGTGAGACTGACACCTGCGACACAATCCTCACTGAAGTACCCCACGAGGCAGGGAGGTTCTGTGCCATCCTGCTGTGCCCAGCTTAGCAATTTTTATTTATTTATAAACTGACCAGTATGGGTCTGAGAGACAGCACAGGTGAGCTTAAGACTAAGGTGGCTTTAAGCCAACCTTGTGCCCTCCTGATGTTGAGCTGCTCCAGGACTTCCAGTGTAATTTAGACAGCCCTGGTGGCTGGTCTAAGTTAGGCAGCCTCCTGGGTCTGCTCTATTGTCTCCAATGCCACCCTGAATCTGTGCAGTACTACATGAAGCAGCATCACCCTCAACATGCCTCTTCTGCCCTCCGTTCTCCCCCCGATGAAATCAATGAGAATCTTTCTGTTGATTTCAATGAGCTTTGGATCAGGCCCATAGATCTAGCTGCTGCCAGAATACTGAAGACACTGTAGCCTGACTCCTTACTAATGGCCACATATAATACATTAAGACAGAGGGATAGAAAGGAGATAAGATGGAACCTTAGAGAATCCCACATGAGAAATCCCTCTGGATCTCACTTGCCAAAGGGAGCATCATTTACACCCACTCTTTGTTGCTAGCCAGCACCATCTCATGATCAATAGTATAAGGTCAGAGGACAGATACAAGTTCTTCAGTATTAAAATGAAATTGCAGTGTGTACTTTTAGGAGGCTACAACAGTGTTATGGCTACTCAGTAGATGCAAAGAGCAAGACGTACATAATAACATCGTGATGCTTCAGCAGCCCCACCTGTGGATTCCTGTAGCCCCACAGAATTGCAGTGCAGTTGGAAAGGAAGATTAAATAACACGCTCCCAGAATATTTATAATTTAGGGCTGCAACTCCATCTGTGGGTCGGGTAATATTAAAAAAAAAACCCACTACTCAAACCAGACACTCACAATTTAAAATGTCACCCAAATTCAGTGGGATGACAGCCTTATTATGTGCAGTTAGGGGACATTATTCCTTATGTTCAATCCTTTATATTTATTTGGACAATGGCTGTTAAATAAATGTCAAGTGACTATTCAAGCATATTTAATGAGCATTAGCACTGATAAGTTCCTTAGCTATATGAAGGGGGTCCATAAGCTTCATTAAGTATATTCCCACTAATTCAAAGAACTTTAAAGATATTTTCATATTATTAAAAGCTTTGGCCCCTCATTCTTTACATATTTGACACTTTAAACTAAACTAAGGTCTGTTAGTTTCTTGCTTAATTTTATTTTTAACCACCCCAGTTTGTTGTAAGGTTATACTACACAATCTGCTCACTGATTTTCTAAGAGATGCGGCTTCTCACCCTGTTCCCATCATGTCAAGTAAGAGCAGCTGGGATGATCTAGCAGCATTTGAACTTTCCAAGACTGGTGGCAAGTCAGCAACTTCTGAAATTCAATTCACTTGATGACACGCCAGGCCCAAATCTAGGAGTTTACACTGCAGTATTTGGAAAGTATTTATTTGTTTGATTTTATTTTTAATTAAGGCTTGTCTGCAAGGCAAGTTACTGCACAGCGAGTCAGGGTATAAATCTACAGCACACCAAATTGCTGCATGGTAATGTCCTCTGTGGCCACAACACAGTGAAAGTTTGGAGTGTGGCTTGGCTTACTTGAAAGTGTAGTAAACCAAGTTTGTTTTCTGTTTTTATAAGGTTGCCAAAGAGTATATGTATTGGTTTGTTATTATTGGTCTCCTGGACTGTAACAAAATTGCTATTGTAGTGTTGCTAATTAATATTTGACTGCAAACACTGGCTTGTTAGTTTAGGATGGTTCTTGCATGCTTTGCTCTTGACACTGAAATTTGTATAGGAACTCTACAATATCTGATTTTTAATATGACATATTTCCTTGCCTACATTAGTAACACAACCTCAGAATAGTAAAACAATTAAAAAAAAATCTGTTTAATTTCTATTATGTATGCTTTTTGTCCACGCTCAGAGAAATGCAAAATACACAATAAAAGCAATTAAGTCAGTTTCACTTTTGACACCTCAGGTTTTTAATGCTGCAATCTGGAGTTGCAGGCACTACAGGAGAAAGTGTATTTGTTTAAAACAGAAAGTGTTTACTGGGATTTGAAAACCATGGAAATATTTTATTGGTCTTTGGCTTCATAAAAGTTTGTTTTTTGGAACCAAACTAAAAAATGGCTGCCATTTAAATGAACACTGAGGCATTGTTTCTTAGATATGCAGTTTATTAAGAGTTACATGAGTTTTCAATCTGTTATAAGAGAAAACATGATGTGACTAAAATAGTTCAGATAAGCATTATCAAGTGTAGCACTAACAGACTTCACAACAATTTTAAATTTAACCACACTGCATCCTCTCCATACAGAGACCAGTTCTCAAAAATTATTTCCTAGCAAGGTCTTTTATTTTGGGGGGATAGGGGAGTGGGGGAAGAGTTGACAAGGCCTAAGTTAAAGCACTATGTTTCAATTCTAATCACTTTAATCAGCACTTCAGTCTCTCAGTGGATAAACTATAAGGCCTAATTTAAGGGTTAAACTGAGAAAACTGAATCATATATAAAACATACTTGGCCACTGAACTTCTTCACTGCTGACCACAGCCCTGGCCAACATGGCAGTGGCATTTGTTGGTGTTCTCTGAAGTAACTGTTGTTTCCCTGGAATGCTGGCACTCATATTCACAGATTCCAAGGCCAGAAGGTACCATTGTGATCATCTGGCCTGACCTCAGCCAGAAAATTGACCCAAAATAATTCCTAGAGCATATATTTTAGAAAAACATCCAATCTTCATTTAAAAGTTGCCAGAGATGGAGAATTCACCACGACTCTTGTTAAATTGTTCCAGTGGTTAATTATCCTCATTGTTAAAAATGTATGTTTTTTTTCCAGTCTGACTTTGCCTAGCTTCTGCTTCCAACCACTTTCTCAGCTAGTTTGAAGGACTCGTTATCAAATATTTGTTCACCATGTAGGTGCTTATAGACTAATCAAGTCACCCCTTAACCTTCTCTTTGTTAAGCTAAATAGACTGAGCTCCTTGAGTCTATCACCATAAGGCATGTTTTCCAATCTTTTAGTCATTCTTGTGGCCCTTCTCTGAACCCTATCCAATTTTTACACATTCTTCTTGAATTGCAGACACCAGAACTGGAACCATATTTCAGCAGTGGTCAGACCAGTGCAAAATACAGAGGTAAAATTACCTCTCTACTCCTACTTGAGATTCCCCTGTTTATGCATCTGATGATCGCATTAGCCCTTTTGGCCACAGTGTTGCACTGGGAGCTCATGTTCAGCTGATTATCTACCATGACTCACAATTTTTTTTCAAAGTTACTTCTGCCCAGGATAGAGACTCCCATTCTGTAAGCATGGCCTACATTCTTTGTTCCTAGATGCATACATTTATCCATATTAAAACATATATATTTTTGCTTGTGACCAGTTTACAGAGTGATCTGGATCATATCTGGGTATCAGTGACCTGTCCTCCTCAATATTGACCACTCCCCCCAATTGTTGTCATCTGCAAACTTTATCAGTGATGATTTTATGTTTTCTTCCAGGTCAGAAATAAAAATGTTAAGTAGCATAGGGCCAAGAACCAATCCCTACAGAACCCCCTTGGAAACACACCCAATTCCCTCTTTACAATTACATGTTGAGACCTATCAGTTAGCCGGTTTTTATATCATTCTAATTTTTAATCAAAATATCATGTAGTACCAAGTCAAATGACTTACAGAATTCTAAGTATATTACATCAGCACTATTACCTTTATCAAACAAACTCATCAAAAAAGGTATCACATTAGTTTGACAAACCATAAACCCACTTTGTTTGACATTAAATATGTTATGCCCTTTAATTCTTTATTAATTGAGTCCTGTATCAGCTGCTCCATTATCTTGCCTGGGATGAATGTCAGACTGACAGGCCTATAATTACCCAGGTTATCCTTTTTAAATATTGTCACAACACTAGCTTTCTTCTAGTCTTCTGGAACTTCACCAGTGTTCTAAGACTTATTGAAAATAACATGTTATTTATTTGTACTGTAATTGTTCTTTGAGATGTGGGTACAGATATGTATTCCACTCAGATGTGGGCACACCCAGCACAACAAAACAAGATAACTTTGCTTAGTAGTACCCATTGGGTACTGTCTCCTCTGTCTCTCTTAATAGGTCCCTCCCAAGGCTATTTAAGGGTGGTGCCATCCCGAACCCACAACCTTTGTAGAGGGTTGGCTCCCTCCGACCCCATGACTGCTCAGCTCTATTGGCTAGATAATTCTATTGGGGAATTAATGCGAGCGGCAATGCTAAATTCAAGCAGTCTTTGAGCTTAGGGGTAAAAATCAATTAACTCCTATTAAGCATGAGCAATCAGCCTTTTTGGGGTGAAGCAGAGAAAGGTTTGGGCAGGCAAAAAAAAAAAAAAGCCTGCAAGTCAGATTAAGTTCTACATCTGTTACTCTAGTTCATAGGCTGCAAAAAGCAAGTGCAAGTCCAACAAGTTGTTGGATCTTGGTAACTGTGACCAATTTCCCAGCTCATACCCAACTTCACCCTCTGCTTTGGCCTTTAGAGGCCTGATTCAGAAACCATCCCTACAGTGTTAAGGTGGTACAAAGGCCTCTGTGTGCATCTGTACCACTGCTGGCCCACCCGCATAGCTGAAGGATTCTCTACACCAGGAAAAAATTCACCTAGGGAATTGAACAATTAGGACTGTAATTGGACCCTACATTTGATGCAGACTCCATATGTCCTTTCTTCTCACTCTTGCACATCTAAACAGGGAACTTCACAAATTGGTTTAGTCTCCTAGCAAGTTTATCACCATCTACCATGGTGATTGTTCATGCAAAGGTTATAAGAAAACTAATTACTAAATGTGGAAGGAAAGAATAAAGAATAAAGCAGCTGCAGTAAAGAAGAACATATTTTTTGCCAAATTCTTATTCCAGCCTTTTCTGTTGTGTTCTCAATCCTTTCAGCAAAGACTTCAGTGTTATTTTTCTTTCTATAGTACAGAGCATGCAAAATTTAACATTGATATCGACTTTTTGATTTGTAAAAAACAAACATTATTGTATTAATTTGCAAACTGTTTTGCATGTTGCTAATATACAAGACATCAAACAGTGATAGCCATGCTCAAATTTTTGCTCAGTACAATGCGTCAAGTGAAAATAAGAGCTGGACAAGCATGAGAAATCCTGCCTGGTGAGGTTCCAAGTTAGCCCAACATGCAAGGGTGGTTTGAGCTTTCTTAACAGTGCTAGAAATTTTAAAGGGAGAGAAAAAAAGATGGGGAAGGAAGGACGTGGATTCTCTCTTCTAACTCAGCATAAGTGGAACAGCTGGCATGGGGCATATGCTGTGCATGAATCAGTTGGGCACACCTAACAAATAGGTGATTACTCATGCAGTTTGCTGGTTAGCCAGAATATCAGATTTTTTTTTAAAGGAGTAGAGTGGGTTTAGCTATAGTTTTAAACACACAATGGGCCAGACTGTCAGAAGTGCTCAGTTTAATTTGGGCACCAAGGTATGTGGCCAGATTTTCTAAAAAGCTCAGGATGATGCAGCTGAACTCTTTTCAAAACCTGCTCATAAGCGTTTTGGTGGGAGCTGCTGGGTGTGAAAGTCTGGCCTGCATTTAGCTGCCTAAATGTGAGTTGAACAGTTTTGACAATCTGGCCTCTCTATAGGTGCTGAGCTCTTGAAAATCTGGCCCAATAAGCATACAAGGAGTTCAGTGGTACATTAGCTTTTATGATCATCATGTAGCATCTCTATCTTTTATTCTTAAGTCTCAGATTTGGTGTCTAATCATTTTTGAGGGAATGGAATTTGGTATGAGGGCTTTGAACAAGAATTGCCTTTTCATCATTTGCTGCATGTCTTTCCACTGTTAGCTCTACAACAAATATCCTTGGATTCAGAACATGGCTCAGTAAAGCAGCAGCACAGAGACCTTGTTATTGTTCTGTAAAATTTCCTCATTAGCTCAATCTTCAGCATGTAGCAGTGAATACATTATTCATTCATGATGGTACCCCTATTAGATGTGCCAATATCAGCTTCCAGGCTTAAGGAAATTACAGCAAGTGGCAGGGCAAATACACCTAAATCTATGATGCATGCAATTGTACATATTTATTTAATCTATAGTAATTAGATTTAACTAAGCACCTGACACTCTAGGTCTCAGTTAGAGGTGTGTGCAATGTCAGCAAGACCACATGAAAGTCATCTGGTTCTGGGTTTCATTACAAACTCAGAAATCAGAGCAGATCAATCAAAAGATTGGATGCAGCACTTTTGATTGGCCGTGAGCCCTCTTCAGACTACCAGTGTCATGCTTCCAGGGCTCCGTTACTACAGCTATCCATGGAGGGCATCCTATTATTAAATATTTGTATTATTGTAGCACCTAGAAGTCCCAGTCCTTGACCAGGACCACCTTGTGCTAGGTGCTGTACAAACGCAGAACAAAAAGAGAGCAAGAAGACTTCCACTGCACAAAGGAAAAGCAGCACAAGCTAACACCTCCTGAGGCTGTGTTAACAAGTATTCAGCTTCCTGCTTGAATTGTGAGACAACAACAGTGATGGCATCTCCCTCATCCCTGACCCATCAACTTTGCATAGAGAGTACCCAGTAGAACAATACAGAGGAGCTTTGGTATTGGGGGAAGGAAACACCCTTCTGCAAATGCAGATTCTCTCTATGCACAGATGTGAAGGGCAGCCTAGAGCCTCAAATTACATAGCTGTAGAATCAGGATTAGAACGCAGGAATTCTTGGCTCCCAGCCCTGTGTTCAGACCACATCTCTCTCCTTTGTAAAAACACTCAGAAAGTGTCCATAGACATGAGAGCTACAGTAATACACCTCAAAGTATTGCAGAGAATGCACTGGACACCAACCTGAATGTACTATTTGGCATAATTAAACTTTGGATAAATTATGGAAGTATAAATTCTGAGCAGTTATGGGAATGTTTCACAGTTTCAACTCTTCTGACTGGACATATTGAAATAAATCTAGACCTTCAATCTCATTTACAACTTAATATGGAAGCTTTTTAGCTGGGGAACACACAAATTGTCACGGAACAGGCCTAGGTACTTCCTGCATCTACAGGTTTAATCAAATCAAAATGGAGCTCACAAAGGTGCCATAAAAAGAAGAGCTGAGTCATAAAAATCTATTTCAGCAGGCAAATTCCTTACAGGAATTTAAGCAAAGTTAGCAATAATCATTGCACTTGGAATCCTTTTCTATATTTTCATGGTACAGACTCAGGGAGCCTGATATTATTATTATTAGTTTACAATTAGAACTGGTCGAATATAAGGACCCCCCTCCCCAATTTACATAAAAATCATCTCCTCATTTTCTGTCTGAAACATTAACAACATATTTTTGACAAGCTCTATTTATAAATGACAAGTCTAATATTTAGAGATGTGTTACTGTCACAAGATTTAGGTCTGAATTGGAAATAGCCCAGATTTTGGGGAGCGGGGCAGGAGGTATAGAGGGTGTAGGATCTAGAATTTGGGGTTGGCCCATTCCAGTGAACTATTTTCAAAATTCACATCTATTATAGCTGATTTGGGTATGTTTGAATCTGGGGGCTTGGTCTGAGCCTCTCTCTAATATAATGTCCTCTCCAATTGAGTGGTTTAGACCCGTGGAGCTCAATTCTCAGTCACTGATCTGGCTGCTTAGTCTGACAAAAGAGCCAGAAAGAAAATCTAAAGTGGCAGCACAGGAGAATCCTACTGTGGCATAGCAGGAGAAGTGAGAAGAAAGCAGGAGAAAAGGAGGGGCAGCACATTGCACATACCACTCCAGCTGATCATGGACTAGTGTAGTGACCCCTCCTGGATGGGTACAGCCAATGTAACATAGGCTGCTTTAAGTTACACCCACCCGTCATTTCTGTCTCTGATCAATCAGGACTATGGAGGGACAGGGAAAGTTGGAACAGAGTCACGTTCCCCACTCACTCTCCTCAGTTGAGCCAAGCATGAAATAGGCAGAGCTGCAGCTGAAATGCAAGGTTTCCCCCCTTTAAAACATTCTAAACTCTGATTTTCTTCCCATTTAATCTTCAAAAAGCTTCCATATTTACAGGTATAACAAAATGTCAGACTAATGATTTTTCTGCAGCGGAGTGAAAATGTAAACTTTGAAGTGGTGGAATGAGACTTTGCTGCATATAGATCATTTAGATGCGGTGGTTTCTTGATGTACTTTTGTTTCTCGATATTTAAATAATTTCATCTCTTTTTTTTAAAGAAGTCATTCAGGAGAAGATAATTACAAATGAAGAAGAAAAGTAACCCTGTACATTTTGATGGTAGCAAAATTAGATATTTATGAAGGGCTGACTTGCTACAGGTACAGCACACAGATTCTGTAATTAGCCCTATAACTATTCATTATTTACCCACAATTGAATTTTAACTACACTGAGCCAGCTTGTCTGGGCAATATTACCCATGAAGAATGTTCAGTCTATACCAATCAGTGTGAAGGTACTGAACCCTCTGGGAATCAGTGGGGTTGTGGTCAGAACTACAGCCTACACCACAGAGCAGGGCTAATCTCTGCCCCATTACTCCTTTGCAATAAGATTCTCCTAGATTTTCCATTCCTTCTACCCACAACCCAGTCCCACAGTTATTTTGAAGGGGATATTATGGGCCTCTGAATACCATTTATTTATTCATTTTTAAATTAAAAATATTTTCTTATTATCCCTTCGCTGCACCTAGCTAATAATGCTTTGTTCCAGATGCAAACTCAAGAGCCTCTCTTCTTCTTGATTGTTCCCAGGTGCAAAATAAACAATAAATATTAATAAAATCACCAACCTAAGTAAAACATCCCCTCGGCCACTTCATTGTTTTTTTAAAATGCTTGAAATTACTGTCTTGAGAACTCTTCTCTGACTTTCTGTGCCTTTTGGATACATTTTACAGTAACACTATTTTACAACCTTTCTTCAGAAGTGCTAAAGCCAGGAACAGATAGTACCTAATTTAACCTTACAGTCTCACAAGTAGGTACCCAGTTCAGACCAGTTTCTGCAGACAGACCCTTTGCTACTGTTTGGAAGCAGGGGTCCATCCATCTGCATATGGGATCAAGACCTTGCACTGCAGTGGTAAGTGCTATGGAAATACCTCCAACAGATTATATAAAATGAACATCCTATTATCATTGTGAGGACATCTCCTCAAGAGGGGCAGAGCCAGACGAGAACACAGAAGCCAAAATACTCACAAGCTGGGAGGGAGGTGCACACTGCAGCAGTCAGCTACCAAATGGCCATTTTAGGACTATAATGACTGTGTGTCTCAGATTTAAAGGGTCAGTTACTAAAGAAGAACATGCCAGAAAAAAAATCTGTTTAAACAAGTGAAGCCAAACTGTAGCGTTCAGGCAGCTGAAGTGATAGTAGCTGAATATTAACCAAAAATAAATAAATAAATAAATAAATAAATAAAAGGATTAAATTCCCCTATGGGTTTGTATGTGGGATGCTGATAACCTTGAGCTGCTCCCCTCTTTGAATGTCAGAAATTTGGGTGTCAGATACCCCCCAGTACAAATCTGGGACTTTCCTGAGTTTGGGAGATGTATGTTCATAAACTACCATGGTTTATTACTGTACTAAGTAACTGCACTGAGAATATGGATTTCTTTAGGTAGCCTCTGCTTCCTGTGCTTGAAATGATAACTGATGACTAAAACTGATGACTAAAACTAAAAAATTAGGAATTTTTCAATGAACATTTTCACAAATAATTTCACAAAAAAGTACATGTAGCCATTTTATCACCAGCTCTTCAGAGTGGGAAATGGAATCCAGATCTCACTTGAGCATCTTAGTTAAGGTCTCAGCCCATGTTGACCTTCCCTTTGTCTCCAGATACGGGAAAGTCTGTCTTTTTCTATCTAGGCATATGTAATAGAGCTGGTTAGAAAATACTTTTTCTTCACAGAAAATTTAAATGAAAATAAACAAAAAATATTTTTCTCAATATTTTCAGCAGCAAATTTGAACTTTTTGTGAAAAAAAAAGAAAACCCAGAAAACTCAAAAATTTTGACTCCGAACTGCCAAAAAAACTTTCAGAAACTGATAAAAATGAAAACATTTTCAGTTTTCGCTCAAAATGTTCATTCTTCCAATAATTTTTTTTTAAATTGAAGGAAAGGAAATATTTTCTGCAATAATTTTCATTTATTCAAAAATACAATTTTCCAGCAAAGAAGATTTTTGATTGAAAATTTTCAACCAGCCCTATTGTGTAATTCCCACTAATGTCAATAGGAGGTATGTGTACATAGGCACAGGAGAACAGAGATCATTTGGACTCAGGACTCACATAACCAGTCATCAAGGAAAAAACAAAACCAACAAAACCCGAATGCATACTGAGCGCCTGGTGCAACACTCTTCTTTTAAAGATTGTCTTGGGGTTCAGCAGTTTCCACATGTTTGAATATCTGAAAGCAAAATTTCAATTTATTCTTATATCGGTGTCACAATTTTAAACTTTTCTAGCAGTTCTTTCATTGTGAACCTAGTGGGTGTGCTATATTCAGCTTTATGAGTAATAAAGAACAATGCAGCTAAAACGAAAGAAAGCACTTTCTGAGGTCTTGTGTACTCTAACGCTGTCAGTCGCTCTAAGTTACGCTAGTTACGTTATGTAAGTTACATAACTTAAGTCGATGTAACTTACAGCGACTTAAAGCGGTGTCTATACCACGCTAGGTTGACGGGAGACACTCTCGCATTGACATAGTTTCCGCCTCTCGTTGAGGTGGAGTACTGAAATTGATGGGAGAGCACTCTCCCATTGACTTAATGCATCTTCACCAGACCCGCTAAATTGAAGCTGCTGCATCAATGACAGCGGTGCCGATTTAGCATGATAGTGAAGACAAGTCCTGAGTATATAATGGGTTTTCCCTTCTAAGATTGCTTGAAATTTAATGATTTATAGTAGCTAATACAGATTTTAAAAGGACAGATCAAAATTTGGTTTTGTTTACTTTATTTCAATAGACTTGATGTCATGTGCCAATTTGATTTGTTAGTATTATCATTTATGAAAATATTTATTACTAGGAATACAGAGAACTATAAGATAAAGGTTTAGATATGATACACTACATTACAGAATACTCTTAAGGTCTTTCATATTCTATGAGGATTCAGACCACATTGATTCTACTGGGGGTTTTTTGGTGCACATATTTGTAAAAGTGCAATGGATAGTTTACACCTTTATTTAGAACAACCAATTACTTTTTTTCTATGCCTAGCAAAAACTATAATTTAACAATAGGCAGGTTTCATTGTGAGATATTTATAATGATCTTTGAGAAATAAATGAAAAATTAAACATCCTTTCTTTTCCTATCTCTTCACCCATAGCCAGCACTCTGATTATGAACTTAAAATGTTTTTTTATATATTTCTGCTTGCCCTAGGAAAAACACTCTACAGTATCTGAAAGCATTTTTACACCAGCAAAGTGGTGCAGAGATTTTAGATTAATTCTTCCATTAATAGTTCAGTTTCCTCTTTTCTCAGTTGAACCCACACACTCTGTTGTTTTTTAGCCTTTTATTTACACCAGCTGTTTTGTTGCTTTGTGGGATAAAGCTTGTGGTCTGCTCAGTTTCCATTTTTTAATTCAGTCCAGAAACAAACTCAGAATCTCCCGAACTCCAGATTTCTCCTGCATGTGCAAACTCCCACTCTAAGATAGGATAAATGACAGTTATTTGACTATATAATAGGAAATTAGATTACCACTAGTATGGTAAGGGCAACTTTTACTGCTTGAACAGTAAATCTACTAATACTTCTTCCACTGCCTGCCTTAACTGAATGCCCTCAAGCTCAGTGTAAATTGCTTTATTCGGTAGTGGAAGCCAAGGGCTGAAAGAAAAAATGTATAGCTTTTTTATTAATATTAAAGACAGCAACTGGTAATTGCCCAATTTTTATCTATGAATTACTGAAACAGAGAACCTCAAGGTGAGCAGTAAAGTCACACTCAAGTGAGATATTTGTTTCAAGGATAACTGTGGGAACCAAGCTATTAAACACTGTGTTTTATGCTGGGAATCCTTCCATCAGGGCCTAAGAAAAAAGTTCCTTCTTTGAACTGAGTGAAGTAACTGGGGTTTACATTCAAACTCCTTAATATGCATTTGCTTCTGCACAATTTTTGGAACTACAATTAAATAGAGGCACAATCATGAATGTCCCCAGCTGCTCCCATTTAGGGAGCCAAACACCTGGTTGCACCAAAAAATGCTTTAGTTGAATAAAATGATTTAATGTAATAAAAGCATTAGATGGAGGCATAGATTGTGTATGAAGTATTGGAGGCCAAGTAGAGGCCTAGTTAAAAACCAGAATCAATATGATTAGTAGTGTAGGAATATGGGGAATATGGAATTTAGCTTAGGTTAGTTTACCCACTTCTTTTTTTACCATTACACCATTGAACATGATGTGCTCAGACCCTATAGCAATAGGCACCTAGATAGGCTGAATAATATGAATAATAAAATGGTGTCTGGTGTTGCACTTGTTTAACATTGGTATGGGGGGAGCATACAGGAATCTTTACTATTTTGTAGCCCTGTGCAACCAGTTGGGTGGATAAGGTGAGCAGGACAATATACCAACACAACTGAGTAAAAGCAAGGATGCTGTACACCTTTACAGGACTGTAGATCTGCCGGTGCAGTGTACACTCCCCAGATCAGTCAGAACTCTTTCTGGTGCTGCCAGAGCACATCTTCTCCATATGCCCTCCAATGCAGGATTGTACTTCTAAGGCACCATCTAGCCCTATGCGATTAAGGGAAATATATTTATTGAAATAGTAAATAGACTAGAATTTGGTCTGATGTGGTGACATTCATACTCATCTCATTTCAAAGTGCTTTCCAGAATAAAGAGCTGCCTTTCGGAAGCACAAATGAACAACTATTGTGTGCTCACTAACAGCTTGATTACTAGAACCATTTGGGGATGAAGGGAGAGATAAAATTAATCAGAACATGGGGTTATCACACACTCTTTATATATATAAGATGAGGATCGATCTTTGGGAGCACTTCTGCTGAACAGCCATTAGAGATGGATCCTCATCTTAATTCTCAGCCAAAGGACCACACATCTTAAAGGATAGCTTCCTTCTAATACTGCATTGCAGTATCAGTTATGGATTTGTGCCCAAATCCTGGTATGGGTCTTGAACTCATGACTTCCTGGCTTGGACACAAGAATGCTATGAACTGAACCATAAAGATGTCATGTTGTGCTGCAAGATATGCGATAGATGCATATGCCTACAAAATAAATAATCAGCAATATATTTATAATTAATGGCTATTTAAATTACAGTAATTATCCTATTAAATTAACTCGACATCTATGTGTTAAATATACATTAAATAACTAATTATTAAAAATTTATTTCTTATATTTCAACAACATGAAGGGTACAGAATTTGGACTTGATTTTGTTCTGACTCACACTGTCTTTATTCAAGTTAATGGAATATCTTATGACCTGCACAAGTATGTGTGACAGGAGAATCAGTCCCATGAAGGTAAAGAGTTGCTAATCACATTAATTTAATTACAGTTCCAATATTTAATTTAGTAGCCCTTGTAAAACATAGTTGTCGTCCTCCAACAACTAAACATTCATGTGGATGGCATAACTACTGTATTACCTTAGACTTCTGTTGTAGTTTATGATTAATGGTACCACTGAAATGTAATTGTTCTGTTTGTGGTAAGTGCTGACTATTTTGAATTCTACAGAGATTGTTATGACTGTGAGAGTTGCTCAAATATGAAGGCATAGTTTGGCTCTGCATCCCAGCATCAAAATGAAAATAGAGAGATCTCAGAAATGTAAATTTTGCAAACAAAGATTAGAGATATTGTACAGTCTTAAATAAACATGATCTCAACATTTATAGGGCCATTCCCTTGACTGCTGTAAATCAGCATACTTGCACTGAAGTCAATAGAGCTACACCAGTTTATAGCAGCTGAAGATGTGGCTTGAGAACTTTTAATGTACTGTGAATGGAATCCCAAATCCAGAAGCTCTCCCTCCCTCCCCCTTTCATAGTGGAACCACAACTCTTCCACTATCAAAGGGTTCTCAGCAAGTGCCAGGGGTTAGATTTGACTCAAAGCTGTACTCCTTGCCAAATACATCCTTAGATCAGGAGGCCTTCATTTAAAAATCCCTTGAGGGAGGATTCTTTATTAGCAGCATCATTAGCAAATCATTAACTGTACACAGAGAAGGCTCTAAAGCACTCAAAGAGGAAGGCCATAAAGAAAAAACAAATAGATGTTCCTACAGACCTAGAGGGATTTTGCAAAATTTAAATGTTCATAATTTTAAAAGCACTGAACCAACTTCAGTTTTGAGATGCTTTTCCATGGTTAGTAATAAGGATGATAAAAAGAAGTCACATTTGAATTTTCTACCATCAGCAATTCTGAGTTATATTTCGGTTAGAACATCTAGTGAAATCATTCTTTAGGTCCACTTCTGTGACTCAAGAACAGCTGAATAAATTTTGTTCACATTATCCAAAATGATCGCCTTTGCCCTGAAACCAAGAATGAAAATTTTCAGCCCCAAAGTGATTTATTTGACAAAATAATGTCAATGAAAATGGAAGTTAAAATGGAAACAAGAACTCAAAAAACTATAGTATTTGTTACCCACAAATACATTTTCATCCAATGCAATATGTATGAGATCTTCCCTAGTTGTCAACACCAGTTTCTTGACCTTGCTATCAGGACCAGGATACAAGTGGTCTGTCCTTGTGTTAAAGCCAGAATCCAGCCTTGGTTAGAACCAGAGCCAGGAATCAAGCCAAGGGTCAGAACCAAGAGTCAGTAACCAGAGCCAATGGTCAGAACTGCAGTCAGAAGTCAATAGTTAGAACCAGAAGCCAGGAAAGGGGACAGGACCAGATTGGGGCAGGAGCAGACTGCAGCAGGACAAGAAACAAGTCAGACCCAAAGGCAGTCACCTCTGCAGACATAAACGTTGAACAGTCAGCAATTTGTTGCTGCAGCTGAGCTTAAATATAGACCTGCTGGATCCTTTCAGCAAATTAGATGGATTGGCCAATCAGGTCATTATGGCTCAGCGCAATTGGAATCCAGATTTCAAACACTCCTAAAGTTTGGGAGTGTTCAAGCTGAAGGCTGAACTGGCTAGGCTTAGGCTTAATTTAGGGAACTCAGCACCATGATTCCTGACCCTTGATTGGCCAAACTGGCCAATTATAAGTCCCAGAAAGAGAAAAGGTGGTGGAAAATATATTTGACTTGTAGATGGGCCAGAATTGAAGCTAGAACATTCCCAAACTTTAGGAGTGTTTGAAATCTGGATTCCAATTGGAATTTTGAAAATGGCCTCCATTGTTATAATGGACCTCTGGATCTGAATACCTCAGAACTTTGGAGTCATTTAAATATAGATTCACAGCTGAGTTCTGTGCTTTCAATTCTCCTGTACTTTGATCTGGAATTCTGTTTTTCTATCCCTTAGAGATTTCCAATAGGTGATTTCTACTAGATTTCCACTAGATCCTTTTTGGACCAGTCGGCATTAGCAATCTGATTTTCAGAGTTGTTGAGCACCTGTAGGTTCCTTTGACTTCTGGTGGAGTTGTGAGTGCTGAGAACTTTTGAAACCCAGACTCTGAATGGACTTTCCTGCTTAGAGTCTCCAAATAACACTTTATATTAGAGATGAGCCAAGCTCTCTCGCATTTAGTTTGGATTTTGTAAACATTTGTTGATAAGGATTTGGTTTTGCAAGCCAAATTGGATTCACTGTGGATTCCATTTATATGAGCTGCAGGTTGGGGTAAATTAAAATAAATGGTGCCAGTCCAATAAAACTTTACTTCAAATGCCTCCTTTTTGTTTTACAGCATTCTTTTATGTCTGCTATTTTTTGTCCAATTTACCCACATATTTAGTTTTATTCCCCCACTGTAGTATCTAAGCACCTCCTGAGTATTTAAAAATAACACACACACTTTCTTCCTTCAAAGCTGGAAGAAGAAATAGCATAATTACTTAAGTGTTCATATTCATTGTGTATATGCAGGTGTGTTGTGCATCTGTACACCTCTACCCCGATATAACGCAACCTGATATAACACGAATTCGAATATAACGCGGTAAAGCAGTGTTCTGGGGGGGCAGGGCTGCACACTCCAGCAGATCAAAGCAAGTTTGATATAACGCGGTTTCACCTATACCGCGGTAAGATTTTTTGGCTGTCGAGGACAGCGTTATATCGAGGTAGAGGTGTATGTCAATCTGAGTGTGCGTAAGAGAAGAAATTATTGAGGGACAGCTAAGATGAAGAAATTAGTTTTGCATTTAGTTCTGAAAATGAGCAAATTCCATAGTCTAGGTTCAGCTCCCGTGAAAGTTCTGGCTCCCGCACTTATTAGCCTCCTGCAACTGGCTGACATTTTCATTGTTCCAGGTGCATACAGCTGTCATGGAAGGTCATGGTTGCACAGGGAGAGGTGATCTATCAGGCAGCTAGACCCTCAACTGTATTTTGCAGTCGATGGAGAACCAATGTGGAGAGCCAAGCTCTGCGTGATGAGTTCATGGCAACTTGTATTGCCAAACAGACGGATTGCTGTCTTTTATACCAGTTGTAGTTTTTCAGGGCATGCAGCTTTAATAATAATTAAGCCAAGAGATCATGAGTTTGTGGTTTGCCATGGCTAGGACTATGATGGAATGGGGAACAATCAATACCCAGCTGCAGGTGGAAGCTGGCATTTTCTGCTGTGATGGCTATTTGGGCATCTACCAACATCACCTTAGTCTTGCCTGGGTCAGCTTTAGCCAGGAATTATTGAGTTCTCTACTTGTTAACTATCCTCTTTTTAAAAGAAGGGGCTAGAGGTTACAGCTTTACCTCAAACAGAAGTGCTGCACCAGGTCAACATTTATTCTTCTACAATATCCCACCTATTAAATATGTTTGCATTTCATAGTTTGCATAAATAAATTAGTTTAATGGGCTGCTTTAATGGAAACTAAAGATCAGTCAGCTTATTGGTAGTGACATAGTCCAATTGCCTGGAATCCTACATTACAGTTACCCATAATCTCATCTATCATTATCTGTTACTTTGTGTCAGTTTTGTCCATAATAAACATGGAAAACATTAATAAAAAACTGATTAGAAACAAAGGAATGAGAACATAAAATTCAATATCCATTGTGAAAATTCAGGTCCCTGCCTGGATAATATGTTAAATAATGAGAGACAAACTGATTATTTGTTTAAGAGTCACTCACAGAAAGGGTTATAGGATTGGGCCCTAAATTCATTGAGCCCAGTTTTCCACTCCTCTACATTCGTGTAACTCTACTGGGGTTAGAGCTGGACAGGAATCTGCTTTCCTCATCCTGCAGATTGTTGAGATTTAAAAAAAAATACCCATTCCACACCAGGACTTTTGCAAAAAACAGGGTGAGACCCTGGAATAGACTTGTGTTAGGGCACTCACCTGGATAAATCAGGCACAATAGTCCTACAGCTCACACTAGGCTATTGGCTATTCTAAAATACAGCTTTCTCTGGTATTGACCAGTAAATCCATCCTGGACCTGAGATACTTCCTGTTGAAAAAGATATGTTTCTGCAAAAGGTTTCAGATTTCATGAAAAACCATTTAGTCAAAAAAGTCCTGACCAGCTCTGAGTTACGTCAGTGTAAAACCAGCCTAATGGAGCAGAGAGTCAGGCCCCTTGTCTCTGCTTGAGTCCTAACCATGCTTCTGTGGAAGTCATTCGTGAAACTTCCATTGACTTCAAAGGGAGCAGATCAGATCCTAATGTCAATCCACAAATATCAAAATCTATGATCAATTTATGCCCTGAAGCACGAAGATTGGTACTGCTCATAATTTCATCATAATTTCATTGTAGATGCTATTCCTGTTCAATAACATCTTTGTCCAACGCTTCATGGAAACTTACTAATCTATTTGACCTACAGTGATCTTTACCATTACCCTTGGGGCTAAATTCTGCCTTTCTCTCTAAGCTGCATTGAAGAGAAAAGGAGGGGAGCTGTAGCAGCACACACAAGGTTCTCGGGACCATTCTGTCTGTGCAAGAGCAATGCATTCTGACACAGTCCTCGCTGCTGTAGTGCTTGCTTCTGGACACCAGCAGGTGGGTGTACAGGCAGTCCTCCACTTTAAGACATTTGATTTATGATGAACAGCACTTACGATTTTTATAAATTGTCATCGGGTTTTGACTTTACAATGTCGGTTTTGACTTTACGACGTTTGAGCCAACATAGTTTCTATGGGAAATTCGAGTTACAACGTTTTTGACTTAAGACACGATTTTCAGGAACCAATTGGGTTGTAAGTCCAAGGACTGCCTGTACAGGGTACCATGACCCTTTGTGCACACTCACAGGCCATGCCCCCTGGGGACCATGAACACTGCCATGCATGTAGGGCTTGAAGGGACCTCAAGAAGTCATCATGTCCAGCCCCCTGCACTGTGGCAGGACAAGTAAATCTAGACCATCCCTGACAGGTGTTTGTCCAACTTGTTTTTAAACACTCCAGTGATGGGGACTCCATGACCTCCCTTGGAAGTCTATTCCAGATCTTAACTACCCTTGTAGTTAGAAAGTTTTCCTAATATCTAACCTAACTCTGCATGGCTGCAGATTAAGCCCATTGCTTCTTGTCCTACCTTCAATGGACCTGGAGAACAATTGATCACTGTCCTCTTTGTAACAGCCCTTCTCATATTGGAAGATGGTTATCAGGTCACCCCCTGAGTCTTCTTTTCTCAAAGCTAATCATACCCAGTTTTTTCAACCTTTCCTCAAAGGTCAGGGTTTTTTAAACGTTTTATCATTTTTGTTGCTCTCTTCTTTCCAGTTGTCCACATCTTTCCAAAAATGTGGTGTCCAGAATTTGACACAGTAATCCAGCTGGAGCCTCACCAGTGCCAAGTACAGTGAGACAATTACCTGCTGTGTCTTACATTCAACACTCCTGTTAATACACTGCACAATTATTTTAGCCTTTTTTGCAGCCAGACATATTAGACTATCCCTTCTCTAATGATCAATACAGTAACAGGCCAGCATTCTGTCTGGCTCCTGTACAGAGACACTAGATGGGGAAGACACTACTTCCATCTCTTGCCCCTCCTTGCAAGACATGGCAGCCATCACACGAGCAAGTGCTTGTTTGGGATTTTGAACTACAGTGGGTCTTAGATGATCAGAACAAGCTTCCTTTGAGCAGAGGAAACCACTTATGTGATAGCCACCCAGTGAATGACCCACCCAGGACTGCACTGGGGTCTCCAAAGCGAAAAGCATGCACTACTACTGCTTAAGCTAAAGATCTAGAAGCTGGGAGCTGTAACAACTTGTATCCGCTGTAGGGAGGCACAAAGGGGGATCAGTAACACATGCTCACCAGAAGGTTACACAAATGCAAATAATTAAACTTGTGACTAGACCATCTCTATTTCCCTACTAATCCTGATCAATACTTGTTAACTAGGTCTTTAGACATAGGGATTGTTAATGAAAAGTGCCAGAAATGTGATGGCAGCAGGCAGCCTGGTTGATCAGAGGAATAATAGCAAAACCATTTCTATGTCAAAGCTTAACTATTATCATAATTCTGATTGAAATTATTGGCTTGAACTCATCTTCTTAAATTTCTTCTGTCAAATCTCTTAGACAAAACGTTTCCTAGAACACTTCATTAGCAGGAGAAACAGTTACGACTGGCTTCTTGCTGCTAAGACAACGGAGGATTAGTCTCACCGAACACAAGGAAAGGAGTTAGTTAGGCAGGGAGGCCTTTGCAATGCACTGGAACTAACACGACCAACCATCTGAAACACAATTGACATTTTTAAAGCTTTTTAGAAAGAGTTCCCTTTAATTTATACAATTTCCATTCCAAGATCAAGAAGTGCTGAATATTTTACTGGAATATTATATTCATTTAAAAATAGGACTATTGTGATTTACAATGGAGCCTACAATACATGCAAAGAAAGGCCCCTTTCAGTATATTGAGGGAGAGAGAGAGATTCTGATCTGACCTGCCACCCTCTATGATCTGCTACATTGAAGTCAATGGAGTTATTTTAGGTGTATACTGGTGTAACTAAGATAAGAACCTCATATACTGTACATAATGCTACTTATTAGATTAGAATGGGTCAATATTAAAGGACGGAAGAGAAGGATACGAGTGCACTCATATGACTGACACCAGATAGAGGTTTTTAATTCCTGTGTGCCTTTATATTTGAGATTAGAGCAAATATTTGTGGGTGCCCTAGTCTTAAAATTGCTATATTTGTTTTTGCATATTAGCAAGCTGAAGTTTTACTGATCAAAAAGTAACTGAAAATCTACAATATCTAATCTTCTTTTCTTTGCTTATATTGCTTATATCTCATACATGATTAATTATTGCTTGGATCTTTGTGTGTGTTTATGTTGATAATACACTGCCATAATGATTTTCGGTATTACTCGTTTTTAAAATAGCTCTGATTTAACTTTCAGTGAAGGATTTCAGTGAAGGGAAATGGAAAAAAATTTGCCATGGTAATCTCTAAGCTGCTTAAGATAGTAAAGAAAAGGAAAACAAAGTGTTGACTGAGATACCAAATTATACTGAATATTTTCAGCTTAAGTAAAATAATCGTAGGAAAAATATTCTTACATATTTTCTTTTCATGATAGAGTTATATATTTGAAATTGTATTGCTAAAACCAGCAATGATCTCCTCTTGTATAATAATAAGCATATTCTTACATGTTTATTAAGTTTACTTTGTTAGCTTAGATATGGAAAAAATTAGTTTTAACTACAACAAAATTGTATTACCTAATGACTGAATTATATAACACATTTAATCCTGATTGATATTGCAGTGAAGCACAAACTAATCCTGCCACTAATTAATGAGTACTTCTGTATCTACAAAAAATGATTTAACTGGTCCACAGTATAGATTTTCTTGGGGCTAATTGTTCAATTTAATGAAGCAGATATCACCTACTGAGGCAAGTGCCATGTAGCCTTTGCCCAAGTGACTAACAGAGCTATGAAAACCCATTGTCCTATATCCACAGATACATGCAGGGGCAAATTCTAAACTCTCTTCCACCTGTGAAATCCCACTGACTTTAATGGGAATTCACAGGTAGAACACAGCATGGGATTTGATCCATTTACTAGCTTGATGTTGACTGCTTTTATTCATGTCCTGTGAAAACTGTTCTACTCAAAATACTGAAACTAAAATTGCTAGGGTTGTAGTACTCAGTTATGAAACAAATTACTTCCCTTAAGATGAGCAAGAATATCAGAGGTTTGATTTAGTTCTCAGACTTGAGCTTGCCAGTAACTACTGAAGGGCGTGACCATCTGCATGACAGGCCAGCAAACACCAGCCACCGCAAAAATGCTTTGAGTTTATTAGGCTTGTGGGTCTCAGGCACTCTTAAAGTAATTGATAAATTAAACAGGAAAGAAAACAATTATTAAAACAAGAAACAGTAGAGCAGCTGAATACAACTGAGGAAGCCAGAGGGGCCTGATATCAGTTGTCATTATCGATGTAGGGGATCGGATAAGTTCAGGATAGCTGATAGGGAATTGTAATGACATGGTGGAATGAGATGGGGCACTCATTCATGAACAGCAGCGCAAACATTGTTGATAAAGAGCAGTCATTTGCTTAGTCACTTGATGCTTGGTGTTATTGACTGGAGTGCCAGTCTTTTCCCACCCAAGCATTACTTAGGACACTCGACTGTTTCTATATTTTAACACTAATGGCGGATTAAAATATATAAATGAATAGAATATTTGGAAAAATAAGCAAACAAAGCCACTGTTTTGAAATAAAGTAACATTATGTCTGGCAATGGGGTGAGTTAGCAAAGTCTGGGATTGAAAGCGGGACTATTAGTAAAGTACCATGGGATTTGTGTTCCAAGGATTCCTTGCTACTATATCTTTGCCTCTCATCTTGTAAAGATGTTACACACAACTTGTCATCTGCATCAGCCTCAGAAGCAGCAGTGTATCAGGAATGCTAGCATAAAGGGTGTTTTTCTGGGTCTTTGGCCCTAATCTTCAACTGGCATAAATTGGCATTTCCAACTGACTTCAGTGGAGCTATGCCTCTCTACAAAAATTGAGGGTATTTATATTTATTTTTAAAAAACATAATTTGTTATAATGTGTATTTTTATTATTCGGATTTGCTGCTCTGAATTTCCTACCGTCTTTCCTAGATGCATTTCCAATGAATGTTGGAAAAAGCATGGGTTAAATGCTTGAGAGCATCTGCAATTAAGTCAGACCATAATTTTTATATCAAAACCAAGTGTCCTTTTGTATAAGTCGCCATCACACCAAAAATCAACTGCGTGAACAAAGTGAAAACTTTTTCTGCTAGGTTTTAATGATGACACCTTTTTTTTCTGCACTGTTCTTAATGAACAGTAAGAGGAGTTACAGCTGGAAGGAGCTAAAAACAAGAGAGACACTAGAGAAGGATATTTATTCTCTATGTTTCAGACAGTGTTTGCCAAGGTATCAGACTAGCAAATATGTCTGTCAACACCTGTTCACGTTTTTCAGATTGGCAGCATTAGGCAGTTAGGGCTGAATATTATTGTAAATCTTGGACCCAGTGAAGATAGCAAATCTTCATTCACAGCCAGATTCTGGTTCTGCAGGGTGTTGAGCGGCCTCAACTCCCACTGACTTCAACAGGAGTTCATCATCAGGTCCTTGATCTAGAGCAGGTTGCCTTCATCCAAACATCACTGGCCAGGGCTTAAACAACTCCTTCACTGATTGCACTTACCACCTGATTGGTCTCCAATCAATCACAAATCTTGCCCATCTTCAGTGTTCTCTTGAGGCCTGGTTACTGAGACATCATATTCACAAACCTTAACCTTTGTCTGATCTCTTAAACTGCGTCCACACTTGGAGCTAGAGGTGTGATTCCCAGTTCATGTAGACATACTCGCCTGACCTCTCATCAAGTTGGTGCTCTAAAAATAGTAGTGCATTTGTGGTAGCATGAGCAGAGGTGAGCAGCAACATGGGCTAGCCACCCTGAGTATGTAACCACAGAGTCCAGATGCATCTGTACTCAGGGCAGTTAGCCCGTGCCACCACTTCCCTTGTCCGTGTTACTGTAACTGCACTGTTTTAAAGAGAGCTATTTCGGTGAGAGCTAGTGTGTGTATGTCTATGTGAGCTGGGAATCACATCCCTAGTCCAAGTGTAGACTTAGTCTGAGTCATTTATTTGTTCTCTTTCCCACTACGTGACACCAAGCCCACTGGATACCAAATGCAGTACACCTTCCCAGTTCATCTTCTTGGCAGATACCCACGTTTTAGCTTCATATGTAATAGATGTCTGCAGAGATAAGTTTAAAAATGCTAAGCAGGAAGTAAAGTATTCCTTTTATTGCATGTTTTATATCATGCCAAAGGTGTAGTAAATACTTAGATATTTGGGTAGTTAAGATGTACTTGGAGGATTTTTTCAAGTTCACAAGTCTTATGTCTTTGTCGAAGAATTCATTCACAGCACAGGAAAAGCAGTCAGGTGATTTTCTGAACCGTGACCTCAATCCTCAGTTGGACACAGTAAGCACAGAGCACAGCTGAGCGAGACAGCAGCAAAATACCTATTTGAAGTTCCCTGTTGCTGGGGATTATGGCCCCAAGAGACTGGTGTACCAGCTGGGAATGGCTGAAGTGCACCGCGCTCAAACCATGCTTCCAATTATCTATCCCCCTACACTGGGTGGGCCAGGAGGTGAGTGGTTTAGAAGCAAGCTATGCTACCTCTATACCACCTAGAGGGAGAGATCAGCCAGCCTTTCAACCCTTTTCACCACCAAAGCAGTGAAAAGGGGCCAGAGTGGGGTACAGGATTGAGACTGTTGTCACAAGGCATTTTCAGTATGGAATTTCAGGAGCCTAATGAGGGGTACTTTAGCTTTACTAATAAACTTTAAAATTATATAGCCCTTGTCTTCCAAAGACCTCAAAGTGCTGATTATGCTGCTATTGCCCAGGTTTCCCTGACTTCTAGAAAAGACTTTAAAAAAATCTGACAAAAGTAGTGTCACTGTCCAGAACTTAGAACACTATCTTCTCTCATGCCAAGGTACTACCTATGCTTGTGTGTACGTATGAATAGAATTTGCTGCTCTACAGCATTTGCCAAGTCAAGATCCATCAAATGGACAATTCCTCTTTTAAACTATGTACCATCACTCACTGATTTTCTCCTTTAGCTTTTAAAGACTCTTGCTGAATGATTAGAAAATGGCTACAGTTTGGCATTAAACAACTGATGCAGGAGTACAGTGTTTTTGTTAAGGAACTCCTGAAAATATGTCCAAAATGTGTGTGTGAGAATTTGCTTTTTCAATACTAGCTCCATTGTGAGGGATAATGAACCCAAGAGAAGGACCTTGGGAAGTAAGCCATGTATTGATTTGTTCTTGAAGCTTTAATAGTATTTGGATGGTTATCCATGGACTGTAAGACCCAGAGATGCAAAGTGTAGCTTTGTTTTCAAAAGCTTCCGACACAAACAGATGCTGTTTTGGAATGAGGCTGGTGAATTTTGATACTCATATACTATACCTTCAATGTTTTTCCACTCATCCTTACATTATTAGTTACATGAATAAGTTTGCCTTTACCATGGTATAGGGCTTACATTATTAATACTGTTGCATTGTTATATAGATGCAGTACTGTCGTTTGAGATGGTATGATAAATTGGGGCATTGCAATGTCAATGAAGCAATTGAACTCACTATTATCTGCCAAACTCTATGGTGAATATCACTTACCACAGTAGTGACAGCTACTGATAGTTCTGTGACTTCCCGTAAAGTTAACAATTTTGGGCTGGATCCTCAGCAGGAGTAACCTGGACTAGCTCTGCTGAAGCAAATAGAGTAATGCTAATTTACACCAGCTGAGGATCTCAGCCTTTGCATATATTTGGCTTGGTTATTATAGTTATTTAGTTCAGGCTGACAGAGTCACTTTTAGTTAGCCAAATACATTTCCCATCTCCTGTGTCATAGTCAAACAACCATATTGCAGTGGGCGAATTGCTTGTAAATAGCACTTTAGGGTAGGCGTGACAGGATTGGTTCCAGGCTGTCATGACATACTGTTTTCTTGCAAACAGGTTTTTCTGTATTCATGTGTAGAAAACTCCACATATCAAATTCTGATGGCTTTCAGCACAGTATAGAACTGATATTAGAGAAACGAAGTGGAAGCCGATCTACTCCTCTGCTTCTCTGCCACCATCACTTTCCTCTCAAGGAAGGATATATTTTACTTTAGCTTCAGTGGCAACTTTTTTTACAGTTTTCTTTCCCTCAGACACTTTTTATTTGTTTAATATTCTTTTCCTTTTGTATCCCTCTCTTCCCCTTAATGGTCTCAAATATTCCTCCTCTTCCAGTATCATGTTTTCTAAATTTCCAATCTCAAATTCTTAACTATTCAGGTTTAAGGTTAAGTCTATATTAACAGTCTAAGGGGACCAATCATGCCTTAAAAATCCATCCATCTGGCTCCCATTGAAGTCAAGAGGAACTATGTTTGGTCTTTGGACTGTCACGGGGTTTGTTTCTGCTACCAATAAAATAATACACAGTGTTACTTACCATAATGTACTATATGAATAGCTATATAGAAATTCTGTGACAATTAACACTGAATTCAGTTTCTATGGCTATTATTTTTGGCAGATGAGGTACAGAATTGCTTGTTTTTGACTCCCTACCCACTCCTAGCCGAATCTCTTGCAATGCCATCAGTGATTTCCCTCGTAATTTTACCCCATACATTTCTGTATATTTTGGGGTATGTCTACACTGCAACTGAGAGTGTGATTGTGGCACAGGGTATGCATACCCACACTAGCTTTAATCTAGCTAGCATGCTAAAAATAGCATTGAAGCTGCATCAGTACTTCAGGCTTCAGCATGTGCTAGTAATGAGATTACATAGCCACTGTGCCACTGCATCTTCACTGCTGTTTTCAGTGTGTGCAACACTGTGGCCACTTACTGCCTCCTGAGCACCCCTTGTGGCTAAGGTTCCTCTGTGACCATTCTACCTCTATTTCCCCTTCACCTCAGCCCCTTTAAAGAACTCACTCCATTTCTAGTGACCTTCTGAGCTCAAATCCTTTAATTTACTCTTCACCAGTTCTCCTCAGGCTGGCCACAAAGTATGTCAAAAAACAAAACTCAAGAGTTCAAAACAAAAGTCTTTCAGCTCATCTTCCTTTCTTTAACTCCCACTCACAGGCTTTATCTGGCAAGGATCATGCTCATGATTAGCTTAGATAAGTAAAGCAACAGGCTCACTTATGGGCTTAAAGTTAAGTGTGTGCTTACCTACTTTGCTGGGGGCTTGGGTCCCCAAACATAGACTTAACTTTGGCTGTAGTTCCCTTCTCCATAGACTGATTCTTCTGGTTTCATGCCTATCTGCAATGTTTGTTTCTGTAACAGACAGCAACTAAATCAGAAGGTATAAGAATATTACAGCTCCTTGGTCTTCCTCTCTAGAGTTACACTTAATTCTTTTTAAAAATGAAATCACAATTTGCCTCAAGGGAGAATAAGGTTCCCCTAGAAAAACTGTCCCTTGGGATCTGGATTCAATAGACAGAAATTCCTTCTCTCTCCTCAGGAGGCTGTAACTTTTTCACAGAGTCTGCTTTCCTGCTTTGCAAAACTCATAAGGCCTAATTCATTCCTGTGCTGCTGCTACGCTTGGCACAGGGGCTAAGGAGTGAGAGGAAAGGAACTAAGGTTACTTCAGCCAAACTTGTACTCAGCTACCCAGTGGGCTTTTACAGCAGCTGGGAATAATTGGCCTTAGATTCAAAGCATAGTTTTTCCTTAATGGTGGCAGAGAAGACTCTCTTCCACAGATTAGTGTCTGTAGACAGATGGCAACCCATGTAACTTACCCCCAGAGACATGAGCATAACTTCACCCTGTCTCTCAGATAAGGCTCAGTAAGGTGTGGAATTTATCATTAGGCCAACCAATAGGAAAATGAAGATGTGACAGCCCAGTTGGCTTGGCCGAGGAGAGGGCTAGGTGGGTTTCTGGAAGTTCAGGATACTCAGCACTGCCCCCTACCTATACCAAATAAAACTTTCAGAAATCAAGATTGCACACTGTGTGTGCATGGGTATGTATGCATGTGCATGTTGGGGGGAATTTCGTTATCTAGTTTGGAATCTTTGTCTGATTACTGCAAAGACCGCACTATTTTTCCTGATAATATATCCTGCAGCCAACTGTGCACATATGATCCTTACTCGACCAGTCCCATCTGTTGCTCTTGGTGCTCTTTGCTGCCCTTTTGGCACCTCTGCTGCTCACCCTTTAACTGAAGTGACAATTACATAATAGAGAAACAAAATTGAAACCGTAATATAAAATGTTAAAAGCTTGAGGCTAAAACAACCAAAATCTCTTTGCAGATAAAATTAAAAAATTATAAAGTATGTGAAGCCATATGATATTAATGTCAAGTCTATCAGAATTTCTAGAGCGACTTCACCATGCAGTGTAAGAAAGGCAGGTTTTATCTGATGTACAGACTCGCTTTGTCATTAGAAGTGCAAAACCTTCAAGATTAATTAGAGCTCAAAGGATAAAATGAAACAAGGGGACTTCCCTCCCCTTCTGTCCTCTCCCAATGGACATACGGGATTCCCCTGTCCTTCTGTCTTCTACCCATGGCCCCTGGGGGATTCCCTTCCTATCCTTACCCATGGTGACACTTCTTCTTTCCTCTCCCCAGAGGCCATGGGGAACTCTCTATCTTTCTACCTCCTCTTCCCTTCTGTTCTCACTCTCTCTCACTCACTCCCAGTGGAGGGAGATGGGGATTCCTCTGCCTTCTGTCCTCTGCACAGATTTATCACACTCAGCTCTGTTTAAATATTTCAGTCTGGGAGACCTGTGTTCTCTTTCTTTCCACTCATGCACCTCCTGAGTCCTACCCTTAATTGTGCAAAAATATGAAACCACACACCCACTTCAGATTTAGTTACTGGCAGCTGTGATCTAAATAGCACTATATCCACTGAGTCCTGCTCTTGCTGTCTGTCTCCTTTTTAAATGATGATTTATTATTGATGTGGGAAATGTGGGCTTAAAAACAAACAGAAAACCAAGAATCCACTTTCAACAGCAATTATTTTTGAGGGCTCCACTCCAATACTGGTCATACCCTCTAACATTTCTTGCAGTACTCAGTGGAACCTAGCTCGGTCCCGGTAATGAGAGACTACTGCATACGGTAAATTAGCAAGCATGGATGAAACTCACCCTCGTGCAGGGGGGCAGCAAAAAGCCTATGCCCCACTTAAGTGTCACATAAACCCTAAGGGATTTAAACAGGCCATGTGTAGATTCTCTGTGGAGGGGTGATGTTCACTCTGTGGGAATAAGCATGAATTTATAAAAGCCAGGAATAATGTCTGACATATAGACTTCATTTTGATATTGATAGTTTTGTTTTAACAACTTAGAGTACTGCAGACCATAGTAGTAAGAAGTACTCTCATATATTTCATAAAAAATAATGGGGTCTCAGTAAAATGATGCCTCAGTACAGAACTATCATATACTGTCTATTCCATGCTATTAACTCAGTGCTGGGGTGAGGTTGGGTTCTGTGTGAGAATTTTCTGCTCAGCTCTGTCTGCAGATCAATGAAGTAGGAACTGGTAAGGGTCTAGTGTCCCACACTTTCTCTGATTTTCAATGTTCATTTCACTTTTTCCAGGAGGCATCACTATCCAGGACTAAGTCAACAATAGTTTAAAAAGGAGAGTTTTCAGCAAAAGCAAACTTGGGAAAAGAAAAATAAGTTTACCTGCTTAATATAATTCTGATCTCTCTGATTAGTTGGAAAATATTAATATTATAGGAGGAGGTTCTCCCGCAAGACCCAACTTCTCCTGATTGATACTACAAGAGAAGTCATAAATCCTGTTTGATCTGTAGTCATAGAAATGATTGTAACATCACTAAAACATCATTAATATTCCCATGTAGGATCACATAAAAGAAGATGGTTTCTTAGGGAGCAAATCCATGTTTAAACATAATTATAAGCCTGTTGGGATACTGACATCCCCCATCCCTTGTGCTGATTGGTTATTTAGTACTCCTAATTTCATAGGCAGAGAACCACCAACATAAACCAAAAAACTGCTATTCAGTCTTTAAAACCACTTTACACAAGAGAACAAATTTACACTAGTGACTTCCTCCACAGAAGCCATTTGCCATAGGCTATTTAAGGATGATAATCTTTAATGAAGTAAAAGAACACTATAGACGGCCTATAACATATATATTTTGAAGTTGTATAAAGTCATTGGAATAATATTAGATCTGATCATTCTGAATGTTTTCATCCTTTTAAAAAGTATTATTTGCATCTCAAATCATGCAGGTAAACTGATCCAGATCTTAGGCTATTAGATCATTAGTCCGTATGTACGTGAAAGATATAGCAGTCTAGCCGGATTTCAGCATAACCAGTACCATTCTGGATTACACTGAGAGGCAGCATGGTCCAATTTATTGAGCACAAGGGAAGAGCCAGGAACTCCTAAATTGTAGTTCTGGTTCTGTCACAGACTTGCTGTATGACCTTACAAAGCATTTATTAATTTTAGGTTCCTCCGTTTTTTCACTGCCCAACCTAATGCACAACATAATGCACAATGCAAATTGTGCTATAATTTAAGGGCCAAATCATGCTTTATTCGTGTAGGTCATCCATTTAAGTCAATGAGACTACTCATGTGAGTAAGGCAAAAAGGACTTTGCCACAAAACCTCATGACTAACATGTCACCTGTTACCATTCAATCATCTTAATACCTAATGGAGTTTGTATGCTCTTTCATAGTTGTGGACCATGCTTTTAATAGAGAAGTGGTCTCAAGAGGTGGCTCACCCTGGCCTACTATAGATGATTGTATGAATAGTCTCCTCTCCTTTGCAATTAAATAGCATCCATGTGGCAACTTCAAGGAGCATGTACATGGAAAAGTAACACTGGAGACTATTTAATGTAGTTTTAGCTGACTGTCATGCAGTTTAGCAGCTGGAAGTAAGAACCAGCGCCATGTGACCACTAGTTTGAAGCCTCTCTTAATGAAACACATGTATTTGTGTTTCTATTGGATGCAGATGTTTATTGATAAAAGGCTCCCCAGTCCTTCCTGCTATTTTCTCAGGCAAAGCACATACAAATCAGCATCATGTCATTTTCTTAGTGCATCATGGAGGTAAGGAGGATAGATAAAATGGGGAAGAAACTTGTGAGTGTTGTGGGGGAAGAGGTGTCCAGAAAAGCTCCGATCAAATTGTGATGTACTAAGTCTGAAAGTGACCACTTGCAAGCGTCAGTAAAGAGAGGCTTTGTCAAAATTAGGTCATGAAAACATTCCATAAATTTTAGTTTTTTTTTTTTTTTAAATTAAAGATTTAGAAGTGTCCAACAAAACAAACACCATTGACAGTGTAGCTCACACACCTCCTGGGTGTAGTGTTCTGTCCCATCTAGTGGCACTGAGACCACTTAGAGAAAGAGATAGCAATGAGTCTGCTCTACAGTCTTAGCTAACAGACATATGGCTTTTAGCTCATGCAGTATAGGCTCATGCACTAAGCTCCAGAGGTCCCAGGTTCGATCCCGACGACCAGAGTCTGTCAGTGTTACAACAGCACTCTAATAACTACTGAGTAGACCTTGGTGCTATGATTTGTTTTGAAGGGCAGCCGCCTTTCATGAGCTTGTTATTCCAGTTTGCTTATCTAATGTAGCAGGCTAATCTGCTGTGCATTTGTTCATTCTTTGTCATCACATTTTTAACCCCTTGAATGTTAGCAAAGGAGCACTTTGGCATCCAATAGGAGGATACAACACATGGGCACATCCAGCTCTTCTTCGATGTTCCCCTCCATTCTCCTAAACAGTCCCTTTAAGAACAGCTGCATGAAGCCAGGAGCAATGTGAATTCAATAAGTATTCATCTTGTATGAACATTCATTAGTCCTTATGCTTAATACACAGCTGCTCCCAAATGTTGTGAATGGCATGGCAGTAAGGGACTGAATTCAAGTCAGAGTCTTTAGAAAGGTGTAGGGATTGAGCATATTTGATGTCATATTCTTCTGCTAAGAAAAGGAGAGATGCATCTATAACAATGCCTGGAGATTGGACTCTTCTAGAATATAAATTCTGGATTCATTCTCCTGCCTTGAGGGCAATTATGCTGCTAACCTGCTGCCTCTAGTATATGAAAATTCCAGGCCTCTGGAACTCTTCTGTTGCACATTATGTTCCATTTCTTTTAATAGGATTTGATATCTCGCAAATATTAGAAACATTTTCTCATGAGCTAATTCCCTGCTTCAGAAATTTTGTATTAAGAAATGACAAAGCAGCAAAATAAAACCATGCCCCACAAACAAACAAAACCCCACCAAACTGGCTTTAGTCAGGGCAGTGTTTCTTTTCCTCAGACACAGCTACACTGTATCTGCACTGCCTGAGAGACAGACTGCAAAGGAGGCAGCTGTTTTGAATATGTACAAACAAAAGAAGTGGTTTCTATAGCAACCGGGGAGCCATGAGAAAATTCAGCTACCCCATCCCTTCCCCCGTACACACACTGGCTTCTCTTTTGTGCAGTGGTTCACCCCTGTTTGGACAATGAGATGCTTAGTCATTTGTATTTGCATTGACATAGTGAGTTATGGTGAATATCAGAGGTACATATATACTTTGCAAGCCAGTAAAAATTTGCAGGTTTGCAGCTAGCCCCAATGCTTTAGAACTAATTATCTTGGAAGCCAGTACAAAATACCTGGCTACTTTACATACCTAATTTCTCATTAACCTCTGTGAATAATTATACACAAACATTAACAAAAAATATGTTCAAGCTATCTTGGACATGTATGAGGGTAGCACAACAGTAATGAGAAGCAGTTGTGGTTACAGGGAGTCATTCACTTTCAGGGTAGGTCTACACTAAGGATCAGCCCTAAGCCCATTCCTATTTGTGGTTGTAATGGACACCTTGACACAGGAGATTAGCAGTGAGGCTCCACAGAGCTTGCTTTCTGCAGATGATATTTTGTTTTGCTGTGAAGATAAATATAAACTGGAAAGGGACCTAGAACTCTGGAAGGCTGCATTAGAAGAAAATGGCTTACAAATCAGCCAATAAAAGACAAAAAACATGTAATGCTTCATTCAGAGGGACAACAAGACGCCTATAAAATTAGCTGGTATAGAGTTTGTTAATTGTAGGTTGTTTTGGGTATCTTATTCTGAAATTGGATTAAAATTCATACTTTTTGGAGGCCTGAAGAAGAGCTCTGTGTAGCTTAAAAGCTTGTCTCTTTCACCAACAGAAATTGGTCCCATAAAATATATGACCTCACCCACCTTTGTGTCTCATTTACATTGTATATTAATCTTCTTCTTCATCTTATCCTGTCAGTCAGGGTCAGTAGCTCTTGTTTTTCATCTTCAAGTGTTCATGTCAAGTGCTGACACCAACCTTCTTCATGTCCTCTGTCAATATCTCAAATCACCTTTTTTGAGGTCTTCCTCATGGTTTTTGTCCTTGGACTATTAGCTCTTCTATTCTCAGGCCAACCTATCCCACATCTTGTTGTCTCACATGACCCATCCACCTCAGTCAAAATTCCATCAGCTTCACTTGGTTGTGACACTCTGAATACCTTTCCCAGACCTGAAGAAGAGCTCTGTGTAGCTCGAAAGCTGGTCTCTTTCACTAACAGCAGTTGGTCCAATAAAAGATATTACCTCACCTGCCTTGTCTCTCTAATATCCTGAGACCAACAGACCTACAAAACTGCAAACATAAAATATACATATTAGTTGGAGAAAAACTTGTATGAAGACAAATATTCACCTGCTGAAGAGAAACCTGTTGCAGACAATAATCGAGTATGAATTTTAATCCAATTTCAGAATAAGATACCCAAAACAACCTACAATTAACAAACTTGTTTGCTAACTTGCCTCTCTTCTCACTGAATGTATTGACCACACCTTCCCAACCTACAATAGTTTCTAATGTCATTTGTCAACCCTTTTCCTTCAAGTTTCCCTTTCCATTGGCAAGAAGCCAGAAAGAAAGTCTCTGTCCCAATTACCATTGTATTGAATGATCACTTGAAATTCATTTAAACAAACAAACAAAAACCCTCACAACTTATAGGCATACCACCCAATAAGAGACCCCAAATATGATTAGTCCTGGCTTCTGAATACTTTAGTAGTATTATCATAAACAAATTAATCAGTTATTTCAATTTCCAGAAAGAGAGAAAGTGTTTGTTTGCATACATCAAGTTTAAAAATGGAAGAATACATTTTATTTTGGTGAACTGGTCATGACCATAATTCTTGGGTAGCTGACTGAGGCATAGCTCCCATAGGAGACCTATGTTAGGTCACCCCAAATAAGTGCAAATTACCAGTATTGTTTCTCTTTTCATTCACTTTGAGATTTTTGTTCACACCATTTATAACAAGTGTTTTGCTTTACTGTTTCCTTTTTCAGATGATGTTTGCTACTGCTAACAAAATAGGCATGAAAACAAGATTCAGAGTCTGAGCTAGGTTAATACGTGTCACTTTCATAGCTGCAGTGTTAGCAGAGGAGGGAAATTCTAGGTTTTACTGAGCTTTTTTTTCTGCATTTAAGTTACACACTATATGCAATATGCCATGGTTGAACTGAGAATATCATGTTCATTTTTAATTTAGATTTTATTAGGATATCAGAATGAGGAAAATGTAAGGAATATCCTCCAGCACAACATCAGGGACATATTGGTATGAGGGTAACACCTCTCTCCGCAAAGTTGGGGAGATGGAAGGCTGAGTACTGTGTCAGCTTTCTTCACCCTTCATCCCAGGACTGACATCAAAGGCAGCAACAGAGATGGGGAAGCTGATGTGGCTCAAATAATGTTGCCTATTAAGCAGGACTGAGGCACTCACTGATTCTTGTTGACTGGGTAACATCCAAGTATCTGATGCCACCTTTCCTGTACCTAACAAGGTCCAGAATTCAACACAGCTATTTCAATACATATTCATGTTGACTGGGTTTTTGAATGGAAGGTGCCCAACTCTCATTAAAAGTCACTGAGAAATGGCCACCTTACTGAAATGTAGCCAGTTCTGCTTTTCAGCGCTTCAAAGTAAGAGGGATAGGAGCATTCCACTCTCTTGCAACAAGATTTCCCCCCACACACACACTTTATCCACTTTCATTTCTGATTAACCATTCACCATTTCATGGAGTACAGTAAATCTGGGAGAACTAAGTACCCTGACTTCTAGGATCTGCTTCTGCACTTCCAGCAGCTGTAGCCAGAATGTTCTCAGTTGTGGACAGAAACAGACCATCAACTAGATCTCCCTGCATCAGCTCCACAAATGCATTTTGCTGGGGATCAGCAGAGTTTGCTTTTGAAATGAAGATGGATAATGCACAGCTTGGCTGCCTAGATAAAATGTGAGGTCCCTTAAGCCCTTCCTTCCAGTATGCATCAATACACTGAATCTAAAGGCTCTTCTCCCATTTGACCTTTTTTCCTTTAAAATTAATTATAATGCTTATGGACCATGACAAATGTGTCAGCGCTTTTAGGGATGTGGACGCCTTCTTGGGAATGGAGGGAACTCCAACTTCTTTCACTTAGGCCATTAAGTAACCATCAGATAGTAACAAATTTTGATTACAACCAACCCGGGACAGATATGAACCAAGATAAAAAGCTCTATATTCTGTTACTATTCTCCCGAGCCATACAGTCATCTGGTTACTGTATGTGAGTACACGGTATCTGATGGGTTTAATTTTATTATCATGCTTTCCTGATCTCCCCAGCTAACAATTACCTGTACAGTATCTATAGACTGAAGAGGTAATTTTTTTATTCAGACTTGGATCTAGTTTAGATTTTTAGGATTCAAGCTTGAAATTGAATCAGGGCTACGACTTGCATTCACACTTGATTCTGCTGAAATTTTGTAAGCTACTTTTGTGAGATTTTGGACTCCGCTGTTGATATTATACACTGGCTAGCAAACATATATTATGCTTAAAGTACTGCCGACACTACATATTCCAAGCATTTCAATACATGTTATTAACCATTAATATAGCAGTTATATAGCCCAAAGTGGTCTTACTTTTATTATATTCCTGTTAACTTATGCTAAACATCCCATTCCCATTAGCTAAAGTAAGCTTTGGCTCAAGTAGATAAGAAAACTGTCAGTATTGGGATATACAATTGTTTCCATATAGCAACAGAAAGGGAGTTATCCTCACAAGCCTATTTACCCTGGTACAAGTCTGGGAGGTGAGTTCAGACCCTTTAGTCCCTAGAATGCATGTGCTCAGAACAAAGATAAGGGTGCATCATGACCTGGAATGCACGGGTTCGGAACAAAAGATAATGGGATACACCATGGTACCAGAAACAAACAAGGTAAAAAGCGGATTAATTAAATCCAGTTTCAGGTGATGTATACAGTACTTTTTACTGGTAAACAAGTAGGGTATAAAAAATGGCTTTAGGGATATAACTTTAGGGAGCACACCTTCTGCGTAAGGTGAATGGAACGTCGCTGCACTGCAGACTCCCTACATATACTCTGTACCTGGCAAATCAGCTTACCCACAAATATGAGGGTGGTGCTTTCTCTTGGTAAGGTAGGTTGGACCTACCCTTCCCAGGCACTCACAAAAAATCCCTTTTAAAAACCACTGTAAAGTGCTAATGTGTGTTCATTCAGCTCGACCAAGAGGTCAGCTGAACATCCCTAACCCCCTTATTTTGAATAAAGGGTACATCATTCTGCTAATTGATTTTGTTTTTTAAAAAAGGTTCTGACTAACATTTGTTACCATCCTGTAGCAGAACTGAGCAGGAGGGAAAATGCCCAAAAGGATTACCCCAGTGGAAATGAGAAATAAACCCCTTCACATTTCTGATAACAAGACAGGACACCTTGGGATTTCACTTTCCCGTCCTACAGCCGTGTGTGAGCATTGCTAATGAGGAACTCCCGTCATTTCAGGGGTACTTCCAGATTTACAACAAACTAGGATTAAGAGGCTAGAAGCCAAATTCTGGGATCAATTACATGGTGCTAGAATGACATCCAATCATGGTTAGTTGCATTCTTCCCTTTAGGTAAATCAGACATTTCTACTGAGTCGAATAAAGCTATGTGCTAATCTTTTTATGGAAGTTGCACTAACTCCTCTGTCTGGAGACATTTAAATGTGTTGATTAAGAAGACCATATTTATATCTTCAGGGAAGCATGTATTTAAAAGGGAAAAACCTTGTAGGGCAGATGTTGCAATTGGCTAAAAGATTGAAGCTGAGCTTTGTTTGATGCAAACTAGAGCGTGAACATTTATCATGTAACTTGCATTTAAAGAAACAGAATCAAACAATAAATGGACAAAAGTCAAACATGTCTTTGTACCTCAGTAGTGTACATTGAAGGTATAGAAGTATATCAGAAAGACGTCAGTTCCTAATATCTTTTATCCTGATGGGTGCATGGTTGCTTTTAAAGATGCTTTCAGCAAACTCTGTTTGAACACACAGGCCACACCAACATTTCACTGATGTTAAATGTCACGAAACTGTACTTTGCCCAATATAATTAGAATAATCAATCACATGCATTCAGATAACATGGCCTGAAGGAAAATGGATCTTCTGCTGTCAGAGCTTATTGTACATGTGGCTAAAATTGTGAAATGTTAACTCGGCACTGCTATGTTTTCCAGATCACCTAGTGTATTGCTATTATATTCAAAGGCTATTGGAAAGACTTTTAGGATCCTGGCACTTGGAAATAGAAATGACATATTAGATCATTGGGCCCTGAAACTAGAGCTCAAGTGCAGGTATAATTCCCCAGGAAGATGCATCAGATAATTTTCTAAATTTCTTTGTAGTTTTCCAAATATGTTGGCTGTCTCCATTGTTAATGGCAGGGAAGCAAATAGCTTTTACAAAATTGTGGTCTGGATCACTCAGGAGAAATTTTCATGTAGCAGACAAGTTTGGGATCTGAGATCAGTCCTTTGCCCACAGGGGTGGGGAGCCTGTGGGGGAACTGTGGAAAAGATAAAGTATTCCATCACACCGCTCTCTAGCAGCACTTTCTGACTATGTATAGAGTCATACAGACAGGCTCTGCAAAGAGCTGCATCCAGCACAGTTGCCAACTTTCACGTGGTAAATAAGCACCCCGACTTTCACAATAAGCCAAAAATCAAGCTACTCCCATTTCAAGGCCAAAACAAGCCAATCCCTAAGATCCCCAACACTCTATGTGACTAGATCCCCCCTGGCGTGCAGTCTGGGACTGTGGTGGGCCCCCTGTGCATCCCTGACTCTCTCCCCGCCTTGCTCCTGCTTGCCCCCCTTTGCCCCTGCTTGCTAAGAGCCGATCAAAAAAAAAAAAAAAAAGGAAGCAACAAGCTACAAGCCAAACAAGCAATAAGCTACAAGCCAAAAACTAGCCAACTATCAACTCACAAGCCAATTAAGCCAAAAACAAGCCCAATGTCTGCGTTTTTTCCACAGGTTTGTCATGTCTGGCATCCAGCCCACTTCACCAAAGAGACCGATATCCCAATGAGAGGCTTTGGAGGTTGGGGGGAGGGTGATTAAATGGAGGGGATGCCTGAGCGGGGGGGAGGGCTTCCAAAGGAGAACCATGTCCCTCAGTCCACCGGCAGCTCAGTGTGTGTTTCATATGTCTAGCCAAAGGATAAAACCTATGAAACAAAAATGGTGAGAATGGAGCTCTCAAGCTTATTTTGCTTATTGATCAAACAGTGCTACTTTTTTTTCAGCATTCATTGTATTTCTTTACTAGGACTATCGGGAAATTGTGCAACACAGGTACAAGGAGAGAAAATGTGTTTTCAATAGATCTACAAAAACTGGAGTGCTTTTGCCTGGTTTTTTTTTTTTTTACAATGCAAACCTCCTTTCTCCCTACTAGAAATCTTACTCAAGGGCCTGGACAAGGATTTTAAGATGCTGGAGTCAGACCCCCATAGCCCCATTGCTGTTTTAGGCTTATTTTCTGTTCTTTCCCAGTGGTTATATTCAGGCTTATGAGGAAGAAGCTTGAATTGATTGATCAAACTGCTGTGTTTTTCAGCAGCTTTTTTTAAAATCACTGTTTACAAGCCAGGTCAATAGTTTGCTTGCATAACGAAATATTAACAGAAATAAAATTACAGCAAAGGAAAAACAAACATTCTGAGAAGGCCCTGCTATGGATTTGCCCAATGGAGAAATATAAAAGGGCCAAAACACCCACTTGAGATTTTAACCTATAATTATATTGGAGGAATGTTTATAACGGTAACCATAGTGGCAAATGCTAGGTTCCCTCTAGCCAGAGCCCTGTGATATGAGTGTTGAAATCAGAGCACTGATGATAAGACAGTGAGCACTCAGTTATTGGGACATTATGTCATTCAATTGTCATTATTTTGCAAGCCGACGTATTTAATTCCCTCTTATGTATTATATTGGACACTGACAACCCAACTGTCAGTTACATATACTCCATAGCACACACATTTAATTTTTGGCACTGATTTCAGTACTTGAATCAGACTAAACCTTCCTGGCTGAGTGTACCATGGACTTTTTACTATGAAGATCCCTTACATTCTTGGTACCACATAGTGTACACATTCTGATCCAATCTGGTGGACCTGATACTTTTATTTAAATGCAGTCAAACTGCTGAGTAAGTAAAATAAGCATTCTATTTATAGACAAACAGGCAAGATTAATTCAACACTGCTCTGGCTGCAGTTTCCCCAAAGTTATCTGGTTTTCTTATGTGGCATCTAAATATGGTTCTCTCTTAAAAAGCTATTTGTTCAGAAAAAAGTAGAAGCCCCTAGCAATCTAAAGGAGAATACAGAACATTCTCAAATACAAGCTGAAATTTTAGTATTTAATATTAACAGTGAGCATAACAAGCCCAGTGAAAGAACAGAACATTTTGAATTAACAGAATGTTGCTGGGGTAAGCTTACATTACATAGCATGGTGATGGGTGCATTATAAATATTTTAAATAGATAGACTGATAGATAGAGGGACTTAATATCTAGATTCCAACAGGAAATTCATAATTAAGTAATTTCAGTTTCTAACTTCAAATAAAAAATATTAGAATGGTAATGAAGTGATGAATAATGACTGCAAGTTGTCATCAGCTGATGGCTTTTTGGTGGCCCATTTGATATGAGTTTGGTGGTAGGATTTGAGGGGGGAGGCATAGGTATTGAAAAGAAGGAGACCTTGCTGCTGGACAGGGGCTGATTTGGCTTCCAGCATAATTCGCTCTCAGAGCTGAACAGATGAGGAAGTTTTAGTCCATGGGTCGGCAACCTTTCAGAAGCGGTGTGCTGAGTCTTCATTTATTCACTCTAATTAAAGGTTTTGCGTGCCAGTAATACATTTTAACATTTTTAGAACATCTCTTTCTATAAGTCTATAATATATAACTAAACTATTGTTGTATTTAAAGTAAATAAGACTTTTAAAATGTTTAAGAAGCTTCATTTAAAATTAAATTAAAATGCAGAGCCCCCTGGACCGGTGGCCAGGACCCGGGCAGTGTGAGTGCCACTGAAAATCAGCTCACGTGCCACCTTTGGCACGCATGCCATAGGTTGCCTACCCCTGTTTTAGTCCCTCATTTAGAATGAACTCATGCTTTTGGCATGCAGACTGATTAAAGGACAGGTGAGGAGGTATACCACACTGGGGTAGCAACAGAAGGAACCAGGCCTTAGAGAATCCCCAGTTCTGCTGTGGTGGGGAGTAATTTACTCCCCCATATGGGAGAACAAAGACATGAATCCACCTGTTTCCCACCACTCTCTGGCCAGTTGTGCTAGAGGAAGCATTAATTATAGCCAGTCTTAAAACAGGTTACATGAAGGTGGGATGGGTAGGGTGATGGCTTTTTCCTTTCGACTGTAGAATCTTTTTCCAAACTCCGATGTTTCCCCTCAGCCCTCCCTAATTCTCTCCTCCCCAAGCCCAGCTTCTATCTAGAACATGAATTATTCATTTGTAGAAGAATCAGATAACTGAGGTGATCTTTTTATTACACTAATTATTATTTCTCAGCCACTCAAACATTGTCACCAAAAGTTTCCTGATTACCCTTAAAGCACAAGCTGAGGGTATTTGCTAGACTGCCAGCTTAAAAGCCTGGGTATCATTAGATAGATGCTAACCTAAAGAAGTGGGGATTTGGGGGTTGTTTGGGGATCTCCCTCTATCTAGTCTCAAATCCTGCCCCCTCTACCAAGTCCAAGTAGCTCACTGTGCTTGGGAAAGCTCTGCTGGAGTGAGGGAACCAACCAGGCAGGGGAGCAGAAGTGGAGCTCTTTTTTAGCTGCAGCTTCAGCTTTTGAGCTGGAGATCACATCTGCTGTGCTGAGGGTCATCTATGCCCAGAAAAGAAAGAGGGTTTCTGCCCTACTGCATTGAAGGGATAAACTTGGCATATATAAATGAAGTTTCACCCCAAATGGCTTAGAGTGGTGAAGAAAGGTAGCTAATTCTGTCCTTTCAGTATAGAGCAATGGTTCTCAACCTGCAGGCCACTTGTAGCCCAATCAGCACAAGCTGCAGCCCATGTGACATCCTCAGGGCCATACAAGTAGTGTTGGATGTGGCCCACAATGGTAAATAGGTTGAGAACCACTGGTATAGAGTGAGTTCCCCAATTAAAATTCCATATAGTCATTAATTTCTCTCTCCAGCTCCCAGCTCTAGTAAAAAGAGGTAATAGTTTAGTTGGATAATAAATGTGCTTGTCATTTTGCTGCATCCCTTCTCCTCCCCCTATAACTATTTGTCTCCATATTTATAGTTGAGAAATCTCATTGTCATTATCATTAGTCTGGGAAGACTTCCAGGTAAAGGAGGTAGTGAGGCAGGAGCGTGACGTGTCTGCTTCATAACAAATGAGTCCTTAAGATAATCTCATACATTTCCCCCCCCCCAATAATGTTTCCCCTACATTTTTCTACATACTGCACCCTTTTTCCTTTCACTACATTTAGTAAAATAAAGAAACACAAACCTTTTGAGACAATAGCTCAGGACATTAGCTCCTGAAACTATTAGATCTCTTCTTAACAAAGCCTTTTGAAGATGGTGTATTTACTGATTATTTTGCCCTTACCATTGCTCAGTTAGTATGTAGATTTACATGGGTGAATCAGTATCCCTCTTATACCTCTTTTTTAATGTATTAACAATTTCAATTATGTATCGCACTCTAAACCTCCTGTCTTCAAATAACTTCCCAGTGGGGTAAGAAGAAACAAAGAAAAGTGATATTTCCTCATTGCTGTGCATCATATATGAATACAAACAAATGGAAATTAGAAAAATCATTACAATACACAAGCTTTACCCAAACAGCACCTGAGTAATTAAAAGAAAATAAGTTTTCCCTTTAGTAGTTTCACACTTACTAACAGATATATGCATGTGGGTCTAGTAATCTGAACCTCCCTCCAGTCACTCAGCCTGCAAACCTGTCCTCAAGGTATCACCTTGCCAGGACTCTGAACGTTTTATGTATTCACAATTCTCAAGTGCTCCAATCATAGATTTATCTTTCTGAGTTAAAGGCAAAACCCAATGCACTACAGCTCTGATCAACTGCCAACTGAACTTCTTAACCATTTGTTCTAATCACCGGACAGTCCTCATTCTAGAGAACATGCACCAGAGATTACAGGAATGGATCCTGGGAAGTTACCGTAGTAAAGAGTTGCCAATTTTAAAATGTCTTAGGGCTGCACTAGCTTTGTCAGACTATGACAGATCTCGTCTAAATCATCTAGTTTACTCGTCTTGTTTCAGTTCATTTCAATAATCCCATTTCTTGACTTCATTTTGTTCATTTGATCTTTCCACTTCCCAAAACAGATATGTTACCAGTCATTTCACTCTGCCAGTCAAAATGTATATATCAGTGTTATCTGTGAGTTCTTTTTAGTGTCATCTCTCATTGCCTTTAAAATAGCTTGGTATGTGTCTATATATACAAACACACTAGAATAATGGAAATCAGAAAAGAAAAAGGTTGTGGATTAAGTCTCCTATTTAGTTCCCCTTGGGAAATTCATGATTGTTCCTTATAGTATGTTTTGTAGAGCTTTGTCCAGCTTTAGACAACCAAACAGATGGGGCTTTACCATCTCCTTTGTGAGGCTATTCAATAGTCAATTATATTTTCCTTATAGAAAACTTTTTCCTATATTCAGTGCTATTTCATTACTCAGAATCATGTCCTCCTGGCCTATTCTATACAGTTGTCACCCCATTACGGCCCTCACTTTCTGCACTTTCAGTGAGTTTTAATTTCTGATGGTACCAGACAGGAGAATACTAGGCTACCAAAACTTAGTCCCTGTATGCAAGCTGAAAAATAAAAATCCTCTGGTGGCTGTTGCCATCTTCACCCACCTCTCATCCCTGCATTGTTAGAGCTTGCACCTTTTCAGCAATTAAAAAAAAACACTTCAAATGTTTAAGGACAACATATTTAAAGCACATTTGATGGGACATTTAGACAGTAATACTAATACATGAATAATTAATAATCCTGCATTTCAAAAAAGGCCTGAGATGAGGTTGGGCCAAGCACCCAAAATTATTTATTAAAACCTTTTAACTCTGCAAATTGGGTAAAATAATTTTTTTCTCAAGAACAGTCTCTTATAATGTTTCTTCTTTCAATCAGACCTGGACAGGAACTTTTCTTGAAATGCAAATACTTTACTTCTATTCCCATGTGAAGAATATAGAGCATACCTTCAATATCACATACATTGTTTGGTTCATATCCAGCTTTATGTGAAGGTTCAGCTCAGTTTTTATTTTATCCAATCAGTTGACACACCCCTAATGCTAAGTGCATTATTATTAATTTTGGTAACACTGGAAGGCCAAACCAGGATCCTATTGTACTAGGCTCTATACATATGCATAATGAAAAAACAGTCCGTCTCAAAGAGCATATATTGCCTTCTTTCTATAAAAAATAGTCCTGACCTGATCAAACTATTAATGACAAATAATCTGTCAAATTTTAGCCCCTTTTTTCCTGAATCATTTGTGAAACTATCCTCTCTTTTGTAATGTATTCATAAATATTTTGCCAAATAGTTCAGATAAACAACTCTCAACCTATGGGTTGTTCTCTCAGTTCAGCTATTTGTTGTTCCCTCTTCATATGTATGATTGGTTTTGCTCTCTGTCTGAATCTTTTTAAACAGGACAATATTGAATAAGAAATAGTGACTGCTGAATACTCTTGTTCCTGCACCAATACTGTGGATTTTATACATATTTGGGTACAGTCATTCCCAAAACATTCCTATGAACATAAACCTATTTGTGTGAATGATCCCGAACAGCAAATCAAAAGAGGTGTGATCAAGGCTGAACTGCTCAGCTGTTTGGAATCTGAATGATCTTTGCAAACTCCGCATTTGCCATGTTCAGTCAGTTTTATCTATCTTGAAAACATTGTACTGGTGCTATTAATGTCAAAGAAACTTATCATATTTAGTAAGTACAGTGGCTGTTTAAGTAAATGAACTAATAGTTAATTTTAAAAACATTGTTGTAATTCTAAAGGATTTACTCAAAAAATTCTCAGCTCAAGCTGGTTTCTACATTACTGGTCTGAAGCATATTACTGTAGCTTCATTAAACACAACTAAGAATTAGAGGTTTCAGAGTAGCAGCGGTGTTAGTCTGTATCCGCAAAAAGAACAGGAGTACTTGTGGCACCTTAGAGACTAACAAATTTATTAGAGCATAAGCTTTCGTGGGCTACAACCCACTTCTTCGGATGCATA